>NW_027120774.1:0-183385 GCF_030686945.1 Centruroides vittatus
CTTATTAAGCTGTATAATTATGTTATGTGAATTTCAATAAAACACTTAATAAATAAATTGGGTTTTTTATTAAAATACATAATATGTACGTAGTTGATGAGAGGTTTCAGTATATAGTTCAAATCGTTCTGAGTAAAAGTGTGACTATGCAGACGCGAATTTAGAGCGAGCGAGAGGTTGCGAGCGATTTAGTTTTCGCAAAGGAAAACCATGCACAAGCGAGACGCGAATTTCTGGTTCTCGCTCATATCTGACAGGTTTTGATATTTATCGCGTCTCGCCTCTTCTCGCTACATATTCTCGCTCGCTCGGAAAATTCGCTCGCTCGCGTCTGCGTAGTCGCACCCTAAATTTATTGTGTCGCCACCGTGTAACGATGGCGTACGCTCGGCATAACGCGGTTTACCTTATAACGCGGGTGTTGTTTCCCGTTACATGCGCGTTATATCGGGGGTCCACTGTAGTACAGTAGAAGCCGTTCTTCAGATTAAAGCCTTAATTCTCTCCCTTTCCGAAAAGCCCTTCTTAGTCTGTGTTTCATTGATGTACCATAACTATCTACCCAATTTCACCTCTTGGTTTTGGAACTTTTTAGAGAAAACTGGAACATTCTTATTGAAGAGTCACACATTTTCGAAGTCAACCACTTTCAACCCCCATATCTCCCACACCCTTATAGCTATTGACACGTAACCACCATATTTCACGATGGAAGACTTGGAGCTACTACCACACACAAAACACCATTCATATGAGATGTGTAGTTTTAGCTGCAGAGTGAAATATAGGCACAAACACGTCAAAACCCGTTTTTAGTCAGAACGCGTTTTAACTAGTTGAAACTAGTTTATACTGGAAGTCTTTGTTGAAACCCGTTTTGTCTAGTTAAAACTAGTTTTAACTCAAATTCATTTTTGACTAGCAGTAAATTCTAGTTTTAACTAGACAAAACGGGTTTTATCTAGTTAATTTACTGCTGTACATGTTTTGATTTTAGATAAAACTATTAATAGTTTTAACTTTTAACATTAGTTAAAACTAATTTTAGCTACATAAATATGTTTCGGGGAAATAAATAGTTATGTATAGTGATTCGTAGAATATGCCCAACATTTTGCTTATGAAGGAAATTATAGCGATAATTTGGATTTTGGAGGCCTCTAACATAATTATCATATTCTTGAGCATGTTTTTCTAATAAAATTTTGGAGTATATGAAAAATAATTGTTTATTGTGTTTGCAATGACGACTTTTTTACTGTCTGGCATTTTAGGCATCTCACCCCAAGTATCCGGGTGAGACGCCAAATGCCATTAGGGTAAGATAACAAATATAATTGCATAAAATTAATTTTCGAATATCTTAACCAAATTTAATTTATTGCATATGTAGTACAAAGTACTTCATAGTAAGTATCTAACGTGCTCTATAGCTAGCTGAAAGCTTTTTTCAGTCCAGAAACCTTTTTGAGAAGTCCTTATATGATTTCTATGCATATCCTGCAATAAAACGAGAAAACAACAATTTATTAAAAACAGGCATAGTGGAATTCAATTAACAAAAAATAGGCATGTTACCCGAAGAAAAATGTGGCATCTTTCCCATTTGTCGGGGTAAGTTGCCTAGTGGAGTCACGTGTTCTAGCATGTCCGATCGGGATCGGCGGTAGCTCACAATGGAAACTTTAGAACATTAACTCACACATTAATTGTTTTTCGCAATTTTTAATAAATTCTATTTTAAATTTTAGTTTTAATGTATAAATTAAAAGACACAGTCGTTTCTAAAAGTTCTTTAGACAATCACCATTTTCTTTCTTGTTCTAGAACAAACTTTTAGAAACGACTGTGTCTTTTAATTTATACAGAAAAATTTTTATCATCCGACGAAAATTTAGAAAAATTTTAGTTTTAAAATGATTCTAGAAACATTTCACAACAAAAACTTCGTTCTTATCTTGCTTTTATTCTTCTCAGATGTAGAAAATGAGGTAACGGTAGCCCAACTACAGGTTTCGGCACTCAATATTGGCCAAACGATCCATCATACAAACACGACAATATCTGACGTCACCGTTTGAAAATATCAAAAAGTAGGCATCTTTCCCGCTTACCATCTTACCTCGAATCACTCTATATGTTGCAGTCAAAACCAGTTTTTAGTTAAGATGCGTTTTAACTAGTTGAAACTGTTTACACTGGATGTCTTTGTTAAAACCCGTTTTGTCTAGTTAAAACTAGAATTTACTACTAGTCAAAAATGAATTTGATTTAAAACTAATTTTAACTAGACAAAACTAGACTTCCAATATAAAATAGTTTCAACTAGTTAAAACGCGTTCTAACTAAAAACGGGTTTTGACTGAAACATACGTATATATAGATATAGATATTATTTGCTGATTATCGAATATTGTTGATGTTTATTTTACTTTTATTTTTTAGCTTGCCTTTTTTCGGTGTTTAATAAAAATCCTTATTAAATCCTCAGCAAGAGTCAGCATGACATTTTTGCAAATAATAATCAACACGAATTAAATGAATCCGATGACAATTTTATAAATGAATTGATAAAACTGTAATAAACCGATGTAAACCCGAATTTAAACGAAACGAAAAATGATATTTTATGGAAAAAGTATTAAAATAATATTATTTGATAGAGCAACCGATTATAATTCATTAATTTATCATGAACTTTCGCAAATCATATAATTATTCAATTAATATATACTATTATAGAATGTTTATTAACAACATAATTTATACAAACATAAGTTAATGATTCAAATTTTTCTGAATAATTTGTAACAAACACGAAAAATGTATTCTAATTTACAAGAAACAATTTGTTTGACCTGTTTGTTAGAACCTTGCATAATGATGACTATCATCTTTGGCTGCGATGCTTTCAACATATGTATCAGCAGAAAAAAAATGTTTAGTCTAAAAATGATTAAATTAAAAATATATTATGCGAAATTCGTAAAATATGCTTTATGGACATGGACTTTATTGCTGTTCTGGCAGATAATACCAAATTTGAATAAATATGCAATTTGTAAAGGGTGGGCTGATGATATAACCAGTGAGCCCATAGTATTCACTACGGCTTTTGCAATAATATCGCTTAACCTATTCTGTATGCTTAACTATTCTTACAAAAAATGACAACAAACTCGATGTAGAAATTGATTTAAAAAATGAATACTTCCAACAAAACGAAAACAATTCTTTATTTAGAAAAATTCCCCTGTTGATGTTTTTCTTTTTAATGATAAATATTATTTATAATCAATTTATAAATGTATGTTTTACTTATCCCGGAGTCAAAAGGAAAAAGATATTTGAATTCGAACCCCTGTTATGCAGTACTCTGCGTGGTATAGTTATCATAACTGTAACAGGAGGATTTACATTTACTTTAACATTAATAACTTTATTCTTTTTGATCGCGTATAAAGAATTTGAACATGTCGCTGTTTGAGCTCTCTTTATTGAAAAAGAAACACAAGTATATGCCCAATAAACTGAAAGAATTGATGCTACGTCACCAAGAATTGTGGATAATCATCAATCAATTCAACACTAAATTTAATTATTCATTTTGCATTCTGTACTTTGCTGTCATCTGGTTGACGAGTTTTTGGTTTTATGCTCATCTCTTTTTAGAAATGAAAGAATCAATGAAACAACTTGCATTCCTTGCTTCTGCTACTTACACATTCATCTTTGTAATCTGGGGATGTTTATTGTCCTGTTTTGCATTTACGGTAAGTATTTTCTTTAATATTTAATTTTTTTCAAACATTAATTATGTTATTTTTCTAGATGCAAAACGGTTTTCAAGATATTCGTCAATTTGCAGATTGCAGACATAAACTGGAACTAAAAGTCAAGGTATATATTTTTATTCATTACTAATAGCTGCATTAAGTGTTATTAAAGTTAAGCGTATTTCCTAAATACCCAAATATAATAAATTATGGCCATATTTTTATATGATCACAATTAATATATTTCAACACCAGCTAATATTTATTAAAATTAAATTTAATTAACAAATATTGTTTACATCTTTTGATTTAATTCGTTATTGTGGGTTATCGTTCATTTCGTTTCTCAGATTTTAGATTTTATGAAGAGATTTGGAAAAGTTTCCTTGTGTCTTTCAATCGGTGGTTTCTTCGATATAAACAAGAAAACCATCTTCAAGGTGATATCATTTTATAATCATAAATATTTAATAAATTCCTTACTCTGAAAAATTATGAAAAAGTTTTAAATTTTAAAATTCTTTTCAAGGTTATTTCAGCTTATAATTATATAATGTTTTCTTTTCCATAAAATTATAGCACATTTCTAAATATTGATGTAACTAAATAATTTCGATTTTCGTTCTTTTCAGATGGCGAGTACTCTGCATTCTGTTTTTTCAGGACTTATAAAGTTAAGGAAGGAATCGAAAAGGAACACACAATGTAACGAAATATTCTTATCTAATTATACTGAATATAATTAGTATACAGCACACGAAACTTCATTATTACTAAACATTTTATGACGAATTTGTCATTTGTGTTTAGGTTATGATATCAAATTCCTTTTTAACACGAAAGGCTGTGATAACCTTAATATATTTTACATATAATTTGTAATATAAAAATTAATACACCCTGCAAAAAGTTTATATGGTGAGAAACAATATTATTTCAAATTTTAAAGTTCGTATCATTTTCATATTGGAATCTAAAGTGTAATATTAATATATCAGAGTAGCATATATGAAATAATAATTTTTAGGGCTGTAAGCAGAGCAATAATAATGAACTTTCAAAAAGGATCGGTGCTACGATAAGTAATCAAAAGAAAAATTTATTATTAATATTATTATTATGTCTCTTAGTATACAATAGAAACTTAATAATAATAAATAATTGTTATTTTCAAATTTCGAAAATAGTGCTGGTTTTTATCACTATAAATTTATGCAATTGTTACTACTGACAATTAAATCTTTCATACTGCTTTTTATTAATTAACAAAAAGATTCCACGATGAAATTGTGAATACAGATATCCTAGCATGTGAGAATAATGCAACAAAAATTTTATACATCGCAGATTGTAGAACGAAATAGTTATTAAATCGAAGTCAATATCAAATGCCTTTCAAACTCTGTTATAAGTGTTCGAAAATAAACAAAAGAAAGTATTTTTTAAGCAGGAGACATTACATTGTAGTGTTGTAACTATCAATATTTATATCTTTTTTGTATATGTAACAAAATGTATTCGTAGAGTTTTCCTTAAAGTAAAGCAGAAACCAACCACAAATTAAATGTCGGAACTACACGTGGAAATGGTTTTTACACGATATTTTCATAGCTATTATTATTCACAATTTCAGACATTTTGCAAAATTGTAGTGAATTTATTAGTCATAAGAATATAGAAATTTCGACTGGAAAATATCGCTGTTATACGAATATGATTTTTATTGTACTTTATCACAAATAATGAAACTTTTGTTTTTTGTTAATATTGCTTTGTGCTTAATACACCTAGTTGAATTCAATGAAGACTCGAACTGCAGAAAACATTTACTTTATCTTTTATATAAACTTTTTCTATTTACTTTTCTATAATTATTCTTTTCATGAAGTTAGTAAAAATATGTTTAAAGTTTATCTCATTAAATGAATCACATTACAAGATATCTCTGTGTGGAAAGGACATAATTTTGTGTTTAAAACATTGCAAAATTTCATTTTGATCTTTGTTAAGGTTTTATTAAATATATTTAACTGAGTGGCAGTTTGAGATTTTGAGCTCAAAGATCTGAGGAGTTATCCAGATAACTCCAACGCCTGTACACAAATCAGTATTTTTATCATGCAATGCAATGGTTCACTCCACAGAACATTCAGAGCCAGTCGCGGAGTCATATGTACTATTATTTTAAATTTAATTTATTGTAGTGAATTTATTAGTCATAAGAATATAGAAATTTCGACTGGAAAATATCGCTGTTATACTTTTTTGCATAACACTGCTGAATTTGCATATTTTCCTTTGATTGCTCATATGTACTATTATTTATATTTCATATTTAATCAGCTCACACTGTAGTCTCTTCTTGTTGTTATTTATATATGTGAACGAATAAAAATTTTCAACATTTTCAAATGAATATCTCGCACATTAATGTATGGAGTTTTGGTCTTTGACCTTACTCTGCTCTTACTTGAATAAACTTGCATAATAAATTAAAAGTTTTGAATATTTAATTTCGAAATGATAGATATGTAAATTCATTTTAAAGATAAGGGGATACTATAGGTAGGGGATACTAAAGATAGGGGATCTATGGAATTTCGGGACTTTGAGTATATATCTGAACTGAGGGGACCGAGACGAGTTCAACGATACCCTACTTTTGGACCGGAGACGAAAAATAAAAAATTTATCATACTTTCTTCCGGCGATCGCGCGATGATAGGGAGTCGCGTCGCTCTCTCCGCTAAGTCGGCCTCGCTATTGCGATCGGGAGTCGCGTCGCTTGCCGTTAAAATTGCCTTTAGTAGACGTTTCCCCCTTTTTTTACTTTGTTCAATAACTACCGTGAATCAATAACTAGTGACGTTTAGCACATGGCGGCCTGCCGGCGGGTCCCCTCCGGGAGGTCAGTCGAGAGCACGAACAGTCGGAACGGCCGCCACGTTCGCTGCCATAAGTAACATTAATCATCAAAATTTAATAGCATCTTTTTCCTAATAAACAAACGTTCCTGAAAAATTTCAGAAATTTTTGACCAAAAGCACAAAAGCTTCAAACAGGCCCACACTAACATTCCCACACATTCCCAGACTAACATCCATCCATAGAGTCACGTTTTCTCAGGGTCTCCGTAAGGGTACATGTCGCTTACAAACAAATGCTCTCAATGAAAATTAAATAATGTTTTGAAAGCACTTTCGCACATTTAAAATAATGTTTTATTTTAATTTAATATTATAAACACAAAGGAACAGCGATCAATTTTCTAGATGCAGCCGCGCTTTTAAATTTTTTAAAAGAGAAAAAATATAAATATATACATATTTATTTATATAATATCTCTATGAAGCTAGTAAGAAAAATAAAGTACGTCACATATATTTTAATTTTCGATTTTTGCCGCCCTTAGACAATGCCTGAGTTACCTAATGCGTCACGGTGTCCCCTAAAGTTATTAATAAGAACACAAAATATTGATCCAATAATAGTCCATATTTATAAAAAAGAAGATAACTTTCTTTTGTTTGAGTAACACGAAGAAATACTTGAAGTTACAATAAAACTGATACAGCGTTGCATTATCACATCACTTCCTGTAATCAATAAAACATAAATCACATCTTTTGCCTGATATATATAATAAGTTTTATTTTATTTATTTTTTTCTGCTTTAATCAACGAATATGATGCTGAAAAAATTGATAGCTGTCTCACATTTAAATAACAAAGGATTTTGTGCTATTTTAATTTTTATCTTTAAGAAAGGTGCCAAATTTGGATAAATTTTTAGCAAAATTTATCCAAATTTGGCGCCTTTCTTAAAGATGTGGACGTGCAGGAAAACAATAAAATGAAACTTTTGGCGTTACATGTTGAGTGTTTGCTAGTGTATTAGAACATCCAAACACAGAACAATTTACATTTGATTTTCCCATTTTTAATATTATAACTCAAATACAAATTAAAAAACAATAAGCGATTTACTGCACAAGGTACGGTTTTCGAAATGTCTCAGATACAACGCATATGCATTCTTTAGCGAACTCCTACGTGTTATGTAAATATTTGCCACCAGGGCGGCGCGCGAGTAACTTGCACTCGGGGTCTATAGAATAACTTACAACCTAATCATGTCACGTGATAAAACACACGTTTGCTCCGCCCATTCGCCATTTTTGTGGTAGTTTTCGCTCGCTTAGCTTGCACGTAGTCTGTTATTCGACGTCTTTTTTTAGTTTAAACGTACAAAAATACTGCAGTTCTATTATCATGGATTAAGTTAAAAAAGATTTTTTTCTTGCAAGCTATTCTAGCAGTCTAACAGGACGAGATGCAGCTCTGTACGAAGAGAAAATTTCGTTATGTCAAGGCGATCCATACGAAGCCAGTTTATCAGACTTCGTCGTATATCAAGAGTTGTGGCCGAAAGTAGAATTTGGTGACATTATAAACTATTTGGTTTTTACAACAAATTTCTACACCCTGTCACAAATGAAAGCTTATAAATCTTTAGAGGCCCATAACTATTTAACAAGTGGCTGGGTTTCTCCTGATATAAAAGTAAAAGTAATTAATAACAGCGAAGTAATATTGCTTGGAAAGATATGTTTTCTTTTGTTTGTTTAAACTCGTGTTTTTACGTATTTCTTAAGTAAGAATTTTTGTCTGAAAGTAAAAGTCTAATTAAAAACAGCCGTGGAAATTTTTTAATTCAAATTGTTCAGTACCTTTATTTTCTAGTTGAAACTAGCATATAATAAGTCTACTTGCTTTTCGTTTTAACGTGTAATGTTTATAAGTTTGCACTAGCTAAAGCCTGAAATTACGTTAGTTATTCGTTTATAAATGCATTATACCTAACTAAATTAATATAAGCAAATCAGTAAACTCTTTTAGGTTTTAAAATATAACTTAGTGTTTATTAACGTAAATATTGAAATGAAATGTTTCTGACAAACTCTTGTATTGATATTCACTTTATTCGTAACGAAATTTTTCCGGTTAATTCTCGAGAGCCATGCAGTTTGCCTTCGTCGTGAAAGCTCCTCAGTTTGAGATCCTTGATGACAAATAATGCCGGGAATTTTAAAAAATGATGTTCCTTTGTTCTTGAGTGAACTAGCATTACACCCAATTACACAACAAATCACCATAGTGATATTCGCGACGAAAAAAAACAACACAAGAACTCCAGTTAAAACGCACGTGAACACACACAAAACGTAAACAAGTCACAAACAGTCACAAAGATGGCGCTGGACAATTGCGCATGCTCATGACGTCACTCGTGATGTCGACATGAAACCTCTCTATAGAATAACTTACAACCTAATCATGTTACTATACAAATAAAATAAAAAAATAAAAAAAGAAACAAAAATAAATATAGTGATTAAATAAAAATGCAAAAGAAAAAAATGATTAAATAAAAAAAAAATGAGAATATTTTGTGTTAATAAGAAATAATATAATTGTATTTAGTTTAAAACATGTTATTTTAACATAAAATAACAATGCTTAAATGACAGTTTTATTAGAGAGGTTGCGGTCGTCGTTTTCACCCAAAACGTGTACGTCCGATGTTCGAGCACCGCCATCTGGCAATTCTAGAAGGTTGATAATGGCGTTTGGTAAGTCTAGCATGGCAAATAGAAGATCGATTTAAACTTCATTTTGTGTGTTTGGGATTAAAATTTTGACGTATTTTATTAAAATAATGATTATTTAAGCATTTACGAATAATATTGTAAAGAAACAGACGATTTTAATCCAGAAATTATTTAATAATTCAATTTTTTAGTAAGTGTTGTGAAGTGCCTATAGAATTTACATATATTTGTCTTCATAGCAGCTTATCGTAAGGTAGGTTTGTTCTTCCACGGCATCTTCTTCCATCAACGGCGTAATATGTTTGTAAATTTTCTAAAAATTTTTAATAAAAATATAAATACGACTTTTACAAAGAAAAAACTTTGCATGTTGTCCTCCTTTTTCACCGTTCTCCTTTTTACGATTGTGGCATTAGCACCAGAGGACGCTTTACCTGTTTTACATTCTTTTGCGGAGGCAGCAGCCTACAGACGTTGAGATAGCCAATGATCCAATATGGCGTACAGGTTTTGGCGCGACTTTCGAATTGTCAGAAGATTCGAGTGCTAGACTTGTGCTTTTTGGTTTCTCTCATATTTTGGTTTTTGGGAGTGTAAAGTTTTTTGGTGGCTTTTCGACTGTTCGGTTTTTGCTCATTCCCAGGCAGAGATTACTTCCTGGTGGCTGGTGCCCCGAGTGGCTACTTCAGCATCGAAAAAGGATTTCCGGAATTAAAGTATTTCCCAGCTTTCTCCCAGGTAGGAGCGCGATTCACGGGCCTATCCGGTGTGGACTGCTCCATGGCTTCGGAGGCGTCCTCGCCCCCGCGCATTCGCCCCCGGTCCCCGGAGTCGGGCCCGGGGGGCCCCGATCTCTCGGGACTGCGGTTTTTGGCTCCTTTCGCGGAGGCGGATAAACTCCGCTCTATTCGGCCGTCCCTCCCATCGGACTTCTTGTTCACGATCTTCCTGGAGGGCCAGGGCCCCCTTCGTCGTTTACGTCCGGCCGAGCTACACGCCGCACTCCGGACGCGATTCCCACGCCCGGAGCTCATCGAGGACGTTCGTTATTCCAGAAGTGGGCTTCTTCTGTTGAAAACAAGGGACTTCTCCACCGCCCAAACGGCTCTCGCCCTGACGTCTCTTGGGGATTTGTCGGTGTGGGGCAGGTTGGCCCCGGAATGCTCCCAAACGGCGTATCTCTTGAGAGGAGTGGATGTCTCGCTAACCGCGTCCGAGATTTACGAAATGCTCACGGAGGCCATGTTGCCTGTCGTCGAGGTGCGCCGCTTCACGCGGAAACTCAACGACCGGGCAGAGGTGACCCCTAGTACGACGGTTTACTTCTCCATTGCCAGTGCGGACCCGATCGAGTCGGTGAAACTGTACTATCAACGGTTTCGCTGCGAGCGCTTCTATCCTAAGCCCAGATTCTGTGGGCGCTGCCTTACTTTCGGCCACGCTCCGGCTTCTTGCCGTGGGCGCCGTCGTTGCCTAAACTGCGGGGAGGACCACGACTCCACGGGGTGCTCGCGCCCGGCGGAGAAGTGCGTTCGCTGCGGGGGCCCTCACCGAGCGGACTCGCCCAACTGCCCGGCATACCTCTCGGAAGCGCGGCTACTCAAATTGAGTGTTATCCACCGCTGTTCGCATGCGGAGGCTAAGCGTCTCCGGCCGTCGGAGCAATCATCCTATGCCCAGGTGGCGGCAAAGCCTAAACCTCTCCAGGTTCCGGAGGCCAAGAGTGGTCCCAGCGGTAGGGTAGAGTCTACCCATCAGGCCGACTCAGCACGGGGCCCGGACCACCAATCCTTGACCCGGCGAATCGCCCGGCTGGAAGCGGCTATTGACTCGCTACGGACTGAACTCCGACAAATTAGATCTGAATTTCGGTCTACCCCTCCCACCAGGGAATCGGAACTCCTTCTCCCCGAAAACATCTCGTCGCAACCCCAACAATTACCTACCTCCCAGGCTCAAAAACGTCCGCCGCAGCGGGAGGAACGCCCTACGCTCTCTGGCCCGCCTAGAAAGAAAAAAGGAAATAAACAGAGGAAGGCGGCCCCAAAGGCTACTTCCGACTCAGACGGTCCAGCATCGGACATGGACCTTTCCTTCCCGCCTGGTCCAACCCGGACAGTATCGTTGGAAGACTTTGGCTCTGCCAACCCGGCGGAAAAGGTAAAACTTCGCCACCGTCAGTCAGCGCAATCGGCACATAATGCCTAGTCCGGCCCAATTCAACTCGGCCCTTCGCATCGTTCACTGGAACGCCCAAGGCTTACGCGCTAAAAAGGACCTTCTTTTGGCGGAACCATGGCTCCGCGGGGTAGACGTCCTTTTAATCCAGGAGACTTGGCTTGTCCCGTCAGCCTCCTTCTCCCTCCCTGGGTTCACCATTTTCCGGTGTGACCGTCCCAATTCCCGCGGCGGCGGTCTTTTAGCGGCGGTGGCTACGGCCATTCCCGCGCGCCTCCTTCCGGCCGCCCCAGGAATCGCGGGCCTGGAGACCCAGGAGCTCAGGATCTTTCTCCCGGGGGGCCCTTTTTCCCTCGTGAACGTCTACGCCCCTCAAGGTGTTCAGCCGGATATGGATCTTGACGCTTTGCTTCGGGACGGTTTTCGCCCTCGGATCATCTGCGGCGATTGGAACGCGCATCATCCTTACTGGGATGATGGCTGCACCCACCCCGACACGGCGGGACGCGCACTCTTCGATTGGTTTTCCACAGCAGACCTTTGTTGCCTGAACTCGGGGGTTCCTACCCGGTTCAGTGCCTCTAGCGCTTCAGCCCTCGACTTATCATTTTGCTCTCCGGACTTGCTCGGCTCGACTACTTGGAACGTCCTCTCAGACACTCTATCAAGCGATCATGCCCCAGTCTCCCTTTCCATTACTGCTCTAGCACCCCGGCAGGGGCCTCGGGTACGCTTTCGCTGTAGTACTGACTGGTCCGACTTCCCCACCCGGTTCGAGAACTCCATCTCTTCACTGGCCCACCGCCCCCCTTCGTACTCCCAGTTCGCCGGCCTGCTTCGGCAGTCGGTAGAGGACTGTTCGGTGTGGCGCGCCCCTCCTCCCCCTGGGTCCCCACCTTGGTGGACTCCGGCTTGTAGCCTCCTTCGGGCTAAGAAACGAAGGGCCTTTCGTAAAGCCCGCCAATCTGCCTCCTTGGCTCTTTGGACTCGCTACAAACGACTCAGCGCCCTTCTCCGCCGGCAATCCCGACAAGCGCGTCGGGAGTGGTGGGGCCGTCTCTGCTCCTCCCCTCCTTCTCCGTCCACGATCTATAGGATTTTTCGCCGCCTCCGCACGCCCGCGGACGCGCCAACGTCTCACCTCATTCTGCGTACGACGGAAGATATCACTTCGCCAGCCCAGCAAGCCGAGGCGCTGGCCGCCTATTTTGGTCGGAACCGCCCTTCGGGCGCTTTCGCCCCAATCACAGCGAACCACAACGATCAGCTAACCCTAGAGGACGGCCCGTTCCGTCCAGCGGAGTTGCTTCGGGCCCTTCGGGGCCTTCGCCCAACCACTCCGGGCCCGGACCGCATCCAGGCCCAGGCCATTCGTGCACTCCCTCCGTCTGGCCTTGCAGCCCTCCTGGCCGCCTTGAACAGAGCATGGTTGGCGGGGACATGCCCCCAGGAGTGGAAGTTAGCCCATATTATTCCTATTCGTAAACCGGGTCGCCCGGCGACTAATTGCGCCTCCTACCGGCCAATTTCTCTCACTTCCCACATGGCCAAACTATTCGAACGAATGGTTCTGCACCGTTTCCATATTTCTGCGGCTAATTCCACCTTCTTCCACCCACACCACTTTGGGTTCCTGCCCTATCGGGGCGCCGAGGAAGCTTTGCTCCTCCTTCACCATCAGGTCGCAGTGGCTCGGGCCCAACGGAAGTGGGTCTTTTTGTTGGCTCTCGACTTGGAGGGGGCCTACGACTCGGTCAACCAGCAGGGCCTCCTGGCCAAGATCCGGACTTATGGCATTGGGGGCAGGTTTCTTTCTTGGCTTAGATCGTTTCTGCTAGACCGCCAATTCCAGGTTCGCTGGCGTGGAATCCTCTCCCATCCCCACCCGTTCCGGCAAGGCATCCCTCAGGGGAGTGTACTGGCCCCCCTCCTGTTTACCTTATATATGGCCGATCTCTGGAGGGCTATTCCACCGGATGTTTCGGTGATAGTATATGCCGATGACATCTTTCTTCTCTCAGCTAGCTCGAGCCCTACCAAGGCCCACGCCCGCGCCCAACAAGCTCTAGACCACTTGGAACATTGGGCGTCGGGGTGGAGCATGTCCTTTTCTGCAACCAAGAGCGCATCCATCGATTTTTCGGCTAAAACCAATCGCTCACCTTTATCTTTCACCCTCAGTTCGGGGACCATCCCCCAGCAAAGGGTAGTCCGAGTCTTGGGCCTCCAACTCTCACATACTTTCACTTGGGACAACCATGCCCAATTTCTCCGGACCAAACTAACGCGGTCCTGCTCCTACTTAAAATACTTTGCCTCCCGCCGAAATGGGGCTCGGACCGCCGACCTCTTGCACCTTGTCTACTCGGTGCTTCGCCCAATGGCGGAATTTGGCGCCCCGCTCCTGGAGGGGGCTCCGCCCTCCAGCATTAGCCGTATGGAGCGCCCTTTACACGAGGCCCTTCGTACCGCGCTGGGGGTCCCCAAATCGACTCCCCTGATCTCTCTCTATACGGAATCCGGGTATATCCCGCTTCAGCTTCGTCTTCGCCACAGAGCGATAATGCATGCGGTAACACACTTATCTCGGGGTTCATCAAGCCCTCTGTTCCACCTTTTCCAGGCGGCTCCCAGTCTGGCCTCTCACCATTGGCGCCGCTTTCAGTCTCCTTACGTCGCCCGGGTCTTTACCCATTTCGCTAAGGAGAGTCTCCCGGTCGCCAGCCTTTACCGCCAGAATTTCCTCCCTCCGTGTGCAGATCAGATCCGGCCCAAGGTCCACCTCAACGAGTGGTCCGTAGCGGGTGCGGATCACGCCGAGGGCTTGAAAAGCCTTTACTCTGAGCTCCACGCTAAACTTTGGTACGACAGGTTCTGCATCGGTACTGATGCATCGAAAACTACTCTCAGGACGCAGATCGGCATCGTCATTCCTAGCGAGGGTATCCGGGAGACTTGGCGTCTCCACGACGCCTGCAGCGTTTTCACGGCAGAGGCTATTGGGATTCAGCGAGCACTGATGATCGCCTCTCAATATAATCGTCCGACCGTAATTTTTTCAGACAGCCGCTCTGTCCTGCAGGCAATTACGAACGTCTCTTTCTCATCGACGGCCATTATCTCAGACATTGCATCTATTGTCAGCAGGTTCCCCGCCCCCCTGGACCTCGTTTGGATCCCAGGACATTCGGGCATTCAGATTAACGAAGCGGCCGATAGGGCAGCCAGTCACACCGATCTTACTGGTTCCTGGCGCCATTCCCTTACCCCGAGAGACCTACGTCGGTTCAACAGGGACAAGATCGTGCTCGCCCTCACCGACAATTGGTCGGCTGCTCTCCGGCACAAGGGGAGGGAGCACCTCCGGCCGTTCTCTCCTTGGCCTTACCATCTGGCCTCCTCGCGCCGTGCGGAATCGCTTTTGGCGAGGTTACGTACTAATACGGCGCCTCTTCAATCTTTCCTTTTTTCTCGTCACCTTAGCCGCTCACCGGACTGCCAGCACTGCGGGCAGGAGGAATCCCCCGATCATTTTTGGCTGGTGTGTCCGGCGTACAACGAGGCCCGTCGGGAGTTGGGCCAAGCCCTTTCTTTGGACCTGAACCAGACTCGCCACCTCAGCCAACTTTACTGGCCACACGCGGGTTTAGACCCGAGCCACTACATCTCAGCCCTTGAGCGGTACATATATAAGACCGGCCGCTTCGCCTAACCACCAGGCGGCGCATCGGAAGAAAAGCCGACAACGGCCATACCTTCCAACATAAACCCACGAACAAGAACAAGAACAAGAACAAGAGCAGCCTACAAAGGAAGGTCGTCTCCGAAATTTGTGTGAGTTGTTCAAGGACTGCTGATGGTGCGAACGGTGAATAAGGAGGACAATATACAAAGTTTTTTCTTTGTAAAAGTCGTATTTATATTTTTATTAAATGTAAATAGCGCCGGCCACGTACTGTACCTATATTGGATTTTTACTTAAAATTTCTAATTATTTTCCGAATTTACATAAGCCACTACTTCCCTCGACAAAAGTATAAGGTAGTCCTATCGTACGGTAGGAGAATTAAAAATAATTATTTAGTGTTATTAAACACCCTATAAATACTTTTAAACAGTTTAATTTGTTTATTTATCTTCGCTGGTAACCCTCGACGTTAAATGTATCCGCCATTTTTTCAACAAATTTCCCGTGAGTCAATGCGCGACTTTCACTGAGTCACGTGATGTTGTGAACGAGCGCCGCAAGGTCTTTTACTTGGACTTAAAACGTCAAACGTGTACTTCTGCTTGCCGTACAAGTTTAACGTTTGTCCTTGCGCCTCAACACCTCTAATGACAGAGTGGTCATACGAATAGCTACCGCCATGTCTTTTCCAAACTGCTTATTTAGCCGCAGACACATACTATACTTAGTTGGGAAAACAGAAATAATCTAGTACTTATTTAAATGGAAATTCGGGTGGAAATAAATGTCGTTTTTGATTTTTAAAATTAATTTTTACTGTTGTTATTTGGTTATTTAATATGTTGTTTAATAATTTTTGGAATTTGTTAATGAAGAACATTTATCCGACGCAATGAATGACGAGCCAATTTTTTAAAAATATCCTGAATGTTAATTAAAGTTGTTTTGTGTTCTAAAAATAGACTAAATAAACGTGACAAAATGATACGAAACGTCTCGGAGAACAAAAGTATATATCCCGTCGTCCCGCCTATTCACCAGGCAAACGAATACCATTTATTTTTAAAATTATAAAAGACATTATATAAAAGATAACGAATTAAATGAAAACTATAATTTTTATTTGTGTAGAAATATAAGTAATAAAGATTTGAACAAATATAAAAATTTCATTTCATTTTGTAGACTTTAAAAACGCATAAAATATCTACAGTACATAGTTATATCATTACAGTAATTAATAAAAATAAAATTATATCTTGAAAAAATAGTAATTAACATTATTTCACATTTTTAGATATGCACATCGTTGCACTTTTATTTGAAAGAGCATTTTTTAAATGTATCTTATATTTATTTTCTTTTTTCTTTTTTTAAACAAAAAGTTTAAGTCTAAATGTTACTGTATAAAAGAATTTATTAACAAATAAGAAAATTATTAAATAGCATATTAAATAACCGAATAACAACAGTAAAAATTAATTCTAAAAATCGAAAACGACATTCATTTCCGTTCGAATTTTCATTTAAATAATTGCTAGATTATTTCCGTTTCCCCAATTAAGTGTAGTATGTGGCTGCGGCTAAGAGTGGTCATACGAGTAGCTGCCGCCATGTCTTGGAAAAGACATGGCGGCTGCTACTCGTATGACCACTCTCTCATTACAGGTTCTCTAGACCAGAGTTGCTGATAGCTCCGCCCTAGTGGCAGAGCTTGTTTCTAGACAGTTTTTGGAAGGAGTTCTCCAACCTTATATTCAAGTAATCGTGACTGAACTTAAAAAATTCAATTCTTATTCATGAACAAACTTAATTTTTCTTAAAATAGAAATGATAAAGCTCAAAAATAACATTTTATATTTTAAATAATTTTTATAAGATTGCTTTTTTTCATATTTTCACTAACGATATCAATTTTTAAATGATTTTTTCACTAGAATCAAAAATATTTACTTAATCATAACTTATATGCATAACATATTGATGTATCTTGTAGATTATGCTTAAGTCAACATTGTACTACATATAAGTAATTGGAATATAAATTTAAATGATTGATTTAAATTTATACGTCGAAAAATGTTTTCGACTCTAACGCGTAAATTCCAGAATAGGGACTACCCTATTATACTAAATTGCTGGTGTCAAATCTAATAATCAGGACATGAAAGAAGTGAGATGAGGCTTGCTCTACTTACAAAGTTGGAATCTCATCCTTCCTCTAAAACTATAAAATATAATTTTTTATCCACACGTCATAAGAAATTCTTGTGTTCTTTAAAAAATGATTAAGTTTTGGAAGTCTTTTGTATCTTGGGGCTAAAAGGCTGAATTTGACTCTAGGACTTCGTTTCAGCCTGCCAATAATGAATATTGTCTGATGGTCTTGTCTTAACATTCAGAGATGAAAATAATCATTGAAATATATTCATATGAACTTGGCTTCATATTTCGTAAGCCGTTTCACTTTCGAAAATTAAATCAAATTTATCAGAATCATTTAAATTCGGATTCGAAAATAACTGAATTTATTTTTTCGTAAAACAAGCAATTACTTATTGTGACATCGTTATAATGCTGGGGTGCAATTTTAATCATATTTTTAATTTATTTAATCGGAAATATATGCTTCTCCACGTCAAATTAGTAGTGTCTTGCTCCTGTATATAATATTTTCCTGTTACCAGTAGAGTTGTGCCGGTCATCTATCTAACTGCTCTCAGGGGAAAATTTTCGAGTTGAAATCACGTGTCTCCTGGTATAGATCGGAATTTCTTATATAGTTAATCGGGATTCCTGCCCCTATTTTCTCCATATCTGATCTTGAATTTCATCTGTCTAACTTTGTTTCCGAGATTGAGAAACGACAGACGGACGGACGATAGTGGGAATTTGCAAGGTCTGTACAAGAAGATCAGGACACGCGTAACCTACTTCTTGAGCCGCCATTTTGGGGTATTTTGAGTCGCATGTTTGCGACTCAAAATAACTTGTACTTGCTAACTTGTACGAGCAGTCAGTTTTATGCGACATTAATTAAACTAAAATTGCATAAATTCAGTGATTTCCAGTCAAAATTATAATAATAATTTCGGATGATTATGCAACCCCAATTTTATGCAACTTTTCGATCAAATAGTTTAAAAGAAACAATCATCCACATCATTTGCTGTCGCGAATGAAACTAATTAAATAGGTGCTAAAACTGATGCAATTACGTATATAACCACTTCGTAAAGTAATGCAATAACATAAGTTATCCAAAATTTTATTTTAAAGCATTTACCAATACAATATTAATTCATTAAAAAATAAATACTGGACTAACGTTTAATTAATGAACATTTTTTACTTTACAAAGGCTTAAACGTCATATTTTCCTAATTACATAAAATCTAATCAAAAAGGATAATATTAAACACAATTTGATGATATTTTTAACAGAGCTTATCTGAGATATAACTTCTTTCTCTGTAAACACACAAGATACAAATATAATAAACACCATTTTCGAAAGTCAGCAGAATTACGCATAAATGAGCTTTTGCTTCCATACAGTTTTTTTACATTCAAAGTACTGTTCATATCTCTGGCAAAAATATGTAATCTCACTGACAGAAAAGTTGAGATGAACAGTTCAAACTGAGATTCTTCGAAATGAAGCTGAACAACAAATAATTTAATGTGAGCTCACGTATACATCTCAAAGACAGTACCTATAGAAAAATACATAATATACACTATCCTCACATAGTTTAGAATGTTCAGTTGTCTGCCACTTATCCCGTCTGCAGTTCTGCACCCATTTCGCTTTCCTCTGCTTATCTGCAGGAAATCTAAACAATCGAAGGTCGGTAGACTTACTTTTATAATTAGGTGCCACAGAATAACCCATTGTTTAACGTTTTGAGTATGTATATACGTAATAATAGTCGACTCACGCAGGAACCACGTGTGGTGATCTCTATCGATATGCCCCAACATGGCCGCTGCCGCATAGAATCACGGGAGGGTATCCTGACCTTCTTATACAGACCTTGGGAATTTGTAGGTCTACAATTTTTTCTAATTGAGTCTAATTAATGGACCTCATCGTTAAGTGTTAGATATTCTTAAATAAATTAAAATAGTCAATATTTTGAAAAACAAATAAATTAAAAATCTAACAAAATGAAAAATTAAATATTTTTGAAGATAAATAAATCATTTTAAAAATATATTTATCATATTTAAAAATAATTTAGATATTTGTATCGTTTTAAACACGTGCATCTAAAGGGTAGATGTAATTTTTGTGTGTATATTTCTTTTGGAAATAGTTTAATCCAAAACATATTAATTTATAAAATAGATGAATAAATAAATTCTGCATTGTTTCATTAGAAAATATATTTAGTGATATCTATATTAAGAATTTTTACTTATAAATTATGCAGTATTACAGGCAGACTTAATACAATAAATATTAAAAAATGACAAGCTAGATTCGGACTAAAATATTGAAAATTTAACTTATTTAGTAGTTTGTACGAAAACAATATAGAAAAATAAATAAATAAATAATTCAATTTTCAATAAATATTTTAATAAAAATTTTATTTTAGAAAATCAAACCGAATACAAAAATATATTTTTACTTAAAATAGTATTTAAAAATGCAAATACATCGTAAATAATTTATAATATTCTTACAGTTTTCTTTTCATTTTTGATTCTTTCCATTCTATGGGCATTAACTTGTAAGAAGGCTTTTTTTCTTACCCATTATGGATTGGTCAGACCCATAATGGAAGCAGCAAGGTGTGGGGGATGGGCGTAATATAATCCAGGAAAATAAATACTCCTACAATTAATTACAAAGACTTGTTATTATTATTATTCTAAATTAAAATTGAATTTTTAATACAAAATTTTCTTAAACTGGAACGGCCTTTTACTATTATTAAATTAACATATTGAGTATTAAATCGATTTTTTACAATTTAACTTTAGTTTAGAGTTAAGAAGTTTAGAATTTCACAAAGGAGAAATTAATTGAGTAAATCTTCGCATAAAATATAAGAATTGCTCTTCCAGCTTTAAATTAATTAATTTTTGAGATTAAATTGTTATTTCGCTTTCTAACTAACTAATTAATTAAGTAACGCTATATTGAATTGATTTCCAATACAGAAATTACTTGAATACAGTATTATAAATTTGTTTTTTGTATTTTTATGTAAACAATTATTTTAAAAAATTAAAAAACTAAATTAAAGTACAATGAATGTATTAAGTTTTGAGCATTAACTTGTATGTTCCAATTGATTTTTAATCGAAATAAACAGAAAATGAATTTTAAGTTTTAGTGTGAAGGAATAAAAAATTAGACTATTTGTAAATGAAAGATTTGTTAATACCTGTTAAATAAGAATTACCATAATGGAAAACGGAGTTTGAGTTGTTTTTTTTTTTTATACTTTCCGCCTTGTGGGAAGTCATTTTAATCATATCCATTATGGATTTGGTCAGATCTGCTGATTCGTGGTGAGGGAAGGACCTGATATATTTGAAAGAGAGTTTCTAAGGTTTATCGAGGCCCAGATTCTATCCTGGATTCCCCAGAGTTATATGCTAATGCAAACGTAACTGATATAATAAAAAAATCTTGATTGCTGTGTCAGTAATATTTAACCGCTTCGGCCATTCGGACGCCATCTAAATGTTTATTGAGAGTTTGATCTTTGATGGAAAGTATGTTTTTTGAAATATATTTTTACTTTAATGTTATAGGTAAGTTACTATTTAGGAAGGATCGAGAGCGAAAATTACTTTTCATAATTACAGTATGTTTCTAATAAATCTACAATATTATTATCATTGTCATCAATGGAGCCTCTGAAGTTGACTACCTAGACTGATTTACGAGGTTCTTCTTTTCTATAAAAAATTAATATCGGAAAATATCCAACTTATAATTATTGTAGTTCGAAAGTCATTTTATTTTAATTCATACGTAGTACATAGACAATCTGAATGAGATACTATAAATGTGATTTAACGTTTTGTGTTGTGTTATTATACTTTCGACTTTACATTTGTCAACTCAATTTTAGAAAAAAAATATGTAAATAATTAATCTCCATCGTCTTATGATGTAACAAATAAAATAATGAACAGAATATAAATCAACAACTATAATTGGAAAATTCATATTTTTCATTGCGTGCAATTAAAATGCTTTCCTCGAGAAAAAGAAACAATTATTTGAAATTTTTAATATTTTTGGAAAAGATAAAATAAAATGGCCGATTTAAATTATAGAAATATTTAAGAAAGGGAAGTAAAATAAAACTTAAAATTTACTTATATTCATTTATAATATTAAAATAATGTAATAAATTATAAATAGGTATAAAAAAGCAATTATATTACTTCGAACCACAACACACAAAACTTGAAGAGCGGTGATTTACATTTGAAAAGATTTATTTGGGTTGGTTTTAAATTACTATTAGACAAATAAATATTTGAATTTTTAATTTAAAATTTTAAAAACTTAAAATTTGACAACGTTTTTCTGAATAATTCTATAACAATCAGTTAAAATGATGTCTCTGAAATAAGGAATTTTTCAAAATCCAAAAGAATGTGATGTATTGATATCTTTATGCTAGTTTTTTCTTTATAATGTATTTCTGTACCTATGCTGAACCACTTAATTATAAGAACGAACCGTTTGTATCATTTTCAAGTATAAAATGCATAATTGCTGTATATGAAAAAAGACAAAATATAATAAAATATTTCATTAAATGATTTACATAGAGAAATAAATCATTTGTTTAGATTTCAAATGTCAGAATGTGTGGATATAGCAAAAGGGTCGTGTCTAGCTTAAACAAAGAAACATCGGACTAAAGGAAGGAAAGTACGTTTATTACATAACACACGTTACGACACAACTGAAAACAACAACCCGGGGTAACAGACACTACCCCTTAACAGTTCCCAGAACTCCACTCACCCCCCACGTAGCAGTAGAGAGGGCACGACGATTATATGAGTAAAGAGGTGACCTTCACAACTTCCTAACACCCTCTCTATCGGTGTGCCCGGAGTCTGCGTATACACTGAAACTAATCATTTGATAATTTTCTTTATGAGCATTCGCATCGATTGTGATATATATATATATATGCAGTGCAATACATACACATACACATACGTCGTGTTGACTGTCTTCACTATTGTAAATAGTTCCCGGTGGTTCTAACTAGGCTTTGTTTAGTCCAAGAAGCTTGACGTTTGCTTCATGTTTACTTCTCGGGAGAGCCTTCGTTAGCACATCCGCTTTCATCTCTGTGGTAGGGATGTATTCCGTCTTGATTTCGCCCTTTTCTTGAGCTTCACGGGAGAAGTGATACCTGATGTCAATGTGTTTACTTCTCTCATGATGAACGGTATTTTTGCTCAGCTGAATTGCGCTTTGACTGTCGCAGTAAATTATCGTCGGCGTATTGACATAACTTTTAAATTGCATTTCTCTTAGCATCCTTCTCATGTGGATGACTTCCTTGGTCACGTCGGATAGGGCCATATACTCCGCTTCCATCGTCGAAAGCGCAACAGATTTTTGTTTCCTTGATTGCCAACTGACAGGTCCGTTCGCTAATATTATCATGTTACCTGATGAAGACTTCCGGTCGTCAATATCTCCGGCCCAATCTGAGTCTACATATGCGCATAGCTTCTGATCGCACTTCTCGTAATGTATGCCGTAATTTACAGTTGCTTGAATGTATCGCAGTACTCTCTTGGCCATTTTCCAATGAACGATACCTGGATTAGAGCAGAAACGGCTTAACATGCTAGCTGCAAATGCCAGATCTGGGCGTGTCGAGTTCGCCAGATAAAGGAGTCCCCCGATAAGTTCTCTGTACGGTTTTCCTTTCATCTCATTCATTTCACTCTCTGACTGTGGAGCCATCTCTTTTGTTAATTTTTGATTTGATTCGATGGGTGTTGCAACTGGTCTACATGCTTGCATATTAAACCTTTTTAGGAGATCTTTAGCGTACTTTTCTTGAGTAAGTTTCATCTGTCCGATAGTCCCTTCTCTTTCTATCCGTATTCCGAGAACTTCACTTGCTACACCCAAATCTTTCATTTTGAATTCTTTCTGAAGAATGTGTTTGATTTTTCTTATCATCTCTAGGTTGCGTGAGGCAATTAGCATGTCATCAACATAAACTATGATGATAATGTTGTCTCTGCCTTCATTTTGAGTGTAAGCGCAAGGATCGGAACTTGTTCTCTTCATGCCTATGCTTAGGAGGTAGCTGTCTAATCGCTTGTACCATTCGCGTCCTGCTTGTTTTAATCCGTATAAGGGTTTAGTTAATCGGCACACCTTATCGTCTCCTCCTTTTGTTTTGAAGTGCTCCGGTTGCTCCATATATATTTCCTCTGTTAAGTCACCTTGTATGAAAGCCGTAATTACATCCATTTGGTGTACATGCATTTCGTTCTCTACGCACCCAGCGAGGAATGCTCGGATCGTTTCATATCTTGCTACTGGTGCGAATACTTCTTCAAAGTCAATTCCTTCTCTCTGTTCATATCCACATGCAACTAACCTGGCTTTATAGCGATCGACGGTGCCATCCTGTTTTTTTTTATTTTATATACCCATTTATTTGAAATTATTTTTCTGTCCTTTGGGCGTGGGACTAATTCCCATGTATTATTTTCCATTAAGGACTTATATTCTGAATCCATGGCATTTAACCATTCCTCTCTATCTTCTCGGCTTAATGCTTCTTTTACACTTGTAGGATCTGGCAAATCGTCACATTTTGCGATATCTGCTACTTCATTATACACCTTCTTCGGTCTTCCAGGTTTTCCACTTTTAATTAATCGTGGGCGACCCGCTTTGCGTTTTGGCTGCGGATCTAGTGTTTCATCATCATGTGAAGGAATATTTTCATGTGTATCAGTGGAAGGAACATTACTCTCATCAACTTCAATGTTTTTCATGGTTGGTGTTAAATGTAAAGGTGCACTAAACAAGTCCTGTCTGTCTTCGGTTTCTAATTTCTCGACGAAACGCACATCTCGAGCTTTTATGACAGTTTTAGTGCCTTGCTCCCACAGTCGGTATGCCTTTGACTCTTGTGAGTACCCAACTAGAATGTATTCCTTTCCCTTTGGTTCAAATTTGTTCCTCTTCTGTCCCTTTTTCAGAGCGATTGCTTTGCTACCGAAAATTCTTACAAATCCAACGTAAGGTTTATTTCCAGTCCACAGTTCGAATGGGGTTTCTTCTTCTAAGGCCTTGGTGGGACAACGATTTCTTATATAGGCTGCTGCGTTGATAGCCTCTGCCCATAGACTCTGAGGTACCTTGGATTGAATCATCATGCATCTCGCCATTTCAACGAGAGTTCTGTTTGCTCGTTCGGCTATTCCGTTTTGTTGAGGAGTGTGCTCAACTGTCAACTGCCTCCTTATCCCTTTTTCTCCAAGATAATTAGTAAATTCTTTTGATAAGTATTCTTTTGCGTTGTCAGTACGAAGCCTTTTTATTCTCTGACCAGTTTCGTTTTCGACTCTTTCCTTGTATCGTTTAAATGCATTGAGTACTTCAGATCGGTGTCTGAGCATTGCTACTTCGACGTAGCGTGTTTTGTCGTCGATGAATGTCACAAAATACTTAGAGCCGCCTAGGGATTCCACACTCATTGGACCACATATGTCAGAATGGACTAATCCCAGTATAGTTTTCTCTCTCGTGTTGGACGACTTAAAGGGTAATTGATGAATCTTTCCTTTGTAGCATGTTTCACAATCAATTCTATCTTGTGTTTGTTTCAATGTTATTCCATCTACCATTTTTTTGCTTGCTAGTTTCTTTAAATCGTTGATGTTTAGATGACCAAGTCGTTGATGCCATCTCAGAAGATTGTCACTTTCTTCCGCATTCAATACTGCGTCAGATGTAGTTTCTACTACGTACAGCTGATCTCTTTTCTTTGCTATCAAGGCGATGGAACCATCTTGGCGAGTAACAGTTGCAGATTCCTTTTTGAATGTGACAGAATATCCATGTTCTGTTATTCTCGGTACAGATATCAAGTTGTTTCTCAACTCTGGAACGGCTATCACGTCTTGTAGCTTAATTGTATTTTTGGTGTTGTTGACACGCACGTTTATATTAATTGTTCCAGTTCCAACGGATCTTAATGCATCTTTTCCTGCCGTTTGTATTTCTTTATGGATATCTTGATTTATCTCTATAAATTTCGTACGGTCGCTACACATATGTGCGGTGGCTCCACTATCAAGACACCAGTCTGTTGAGTTTAGAGGTTGGGCCGTTTGTACTGTGACCGCCATAGCGTCATTCTTTTTGTGTGTATTGTTCCTTTGCGAATATTTGTTATTACTTCTACATTCAGCTGCACGGTGGCCTGGTTTATTACATATGTAGCATGTTCCTGTGAATTGTGAAGAAGAACGATTATTTCCTTTTGGGTAGTTTTGTCGGAAAGAACTTTTCTTTTGTTTCGATCCTATGTACAGTGCACTTTGTTCGACTAAACACTCTTGCTTCTCTTGTCGTGTTGTTTCTTCTTCAATTAATTTAATTTTTAACAATTCAGGTTTCGGTATGTCGTCTCTGGACTCAATGGCAATTCGAAATGTCTCGTATTCATCGGGCAATGAATTTAGTAACATTATAGATAGTAACTCACTTGGAATTGGGATACCCGCTTCTTCTAATTGTTCAGCTTTTTCCATAAATTCACTTACATGTCTCGACATTGATTGTTCAGTTCCCTTTTTCATCTGATAAAGCTGTCTGTATAGTACTGCCTTTTTAATTGGACCTTTCGATTTATGTATTCTTTCCAATTCATCCCATGCTTCTTTGGAAGTTTCTGCCTTCTTTACGTGGCTCAACTGGTTCTGCTTAACGCCTAGTAAGATTAATGCTAAAGCTTTTTCATCTCTTGTTTGCCAATCTATTCGTTCAGGATCAGCGTCTGGTTTTTCTATGCATCCATTTACATACGACCAAAGTTCATTACAAACAAGTATGCTGCGCATCTGTAACTTCCACGATTCGTAGTTGCCATCATCGAGTTTATCTACATGCTGTGTCCTCACACTATTCATGGCGTTGTTCGTTGTTCAAACGGGTTATGCCTTTCGTAGCGAACAAGTATATATCACTTACTTGAATCTCCAATTAGATCCGTTTCATGTGGTAAGCCTCGATCATCAAACCCTTGAATTAACCACGCTCTGCTACCATGTCAGAATGTGTGGATATAGCGAAAGGGTCGTGTCTAGCTTAAACAAAGAAACATCGGACTAAAGGAAGGAAAGTACGTTTATTACATAACACACGTTACGACACAACTGAAAACAACAACCCGGGGTAACAGACACTACCCCTTAACAGTTCCCAGAACTCCACTCACCCCCCACGTAGCAGTAGAGAGGGCACGACGATTATATGGGTAAAGAGGTGACCTTCACAACTTCCTAACATCAAATAATTAAATAATACTTATTTCTTACCATTTAATTTTATGTATAAATACACATTTAAAGTTTATATAAATATTTATATTTAAATTTAAATAAATAAAATAGTATTTAGTATTTAGGACAAACTGCACACGCACAGGATCATTTAACGATTGGGGCATCTCTCTATGGAGCAGGCTCTAGAGAGAGAGATAAGAAAGTAAATAAACGACGAAACAAATATTTATTTTTAAACAGATGCTTCGTTGTGTTTTTATTTAAAGAGAATAATAAAAATGTTCTTTTCTCACAAATACCAATTTTGAATTTTGAATTTTTTAAATGTTAAATATAATAACAGACTATAAAAAAATTTTTTTAAAGTTAACATTTACACTGAGATACAAAATAATTTATTTTTAAACATTTCTTTTTACTAAAGATATTATTACTACAATATTAAAAATGTTTTAAAATCAACGAACGCAAATCTAATAAATTATTTTTTATTATTTTACAGAAAAATTAAATTAAAAAATTGTGAAATCAACTAAAAAACTTAATTTTAATTTGAAAATTTTTCATTTTTATTGCTCTTATATTAAATTTGTGTTTGCATTTATTTTTTATTTGATTTTTACTAATCCTATTTCTAATTTAATTTAATTTTATATCAGTGTGCTAAGAAATTGACGAAGTAAATCTATTAATGGAAAGGAGTCCTTAAACATTAAAGATAAGAAATCTACGATAATAATGGATATATGAAAAAATATGTTTATATTTTTACGGTAAAAATAAATTTATTTTAAATCTGTACAAATTTTGTAGAAATAAAATACTCTAATAATCTAATAATTAAAAATTATGGTTCGATTCTTATTGTTACTCTAATCGTTGATATATTGTTATTGCAATCGTTAATACATAACAACTGAATGCATAAGCGAAGTTTTATAATGAAATTTGGACATTTTATGGTTAAAACAATAGTTATTTTATTTACAATTTTCATTAAAGATTTCTCAAGATTAAGCATAATTGCAAGCGAACATAAAAAGTAATTTTACTAATCAACTGAGAGGATCATTAAATACTACTTCAAAACAAACAAAACATATTATAGAGGGTGGTTAAAATTAAAGTTGCCCTGTCAGACCTGTCTAGAGCCCGTTCTCGTAGACGTATTTTGATGAAACTTGGTATATATGGTATATGGACCATGGGGAAAAGGAAAATGCAAAAAAAAAAAATATTTAGTTCGAATTTTTACCACTAGGTGAAAAAATGGCACTTGAAGAATAAGAAACACAACATGGAAACACGCAAAAGGTTCTTATTCACAACATTAGTTCAATGTGCAATCCATTTGCATCAATTACATGTTCAAAATACCTTACAATGCTGTAATGTGTTTTGAACAAATGGTTGCATTGTAAGGTGTTTTGAACATGTAATTGATGCAAATGGATTGCACATTGAACCAATGTTGTGAATAAGAATCTTTTGCGTGTTTCCATGTTGTGTTTCTTGTTCTTCAAGCGCCATTTTTTCACCTAGTGGTAAAAATTCGAACTAAATATTTTTTTTGCATTTTCCTTTTCCCCATGGTCCATATAACATATATACCAAGTTTCATCAAAATACGTCTACGAGAACGGGCTCTAGACAGGTCTGAGTAGGGGAACTTTAATTATAACCACCCTGTATTAAGAAAACGGAACAATAAGACTGAACGTACCACAAGATTTTCAAAAGATCATAAAATCTTTCACTTGTTATCAGAGATAGTGGCATAATGAAACTAAAACAAGGTGATTAAGTGATGATATTCTATATAACTGTAACAAATAGCGGACAAGATATATTGAAATTAAGAGTAGACGGAGAGCATTGTTGTCAGAAGATAAATGCAGAAGAAACAGACTGCGTAACTATGAAATTGATTGGAGGGGAAATAGGCGAATTGAAACACGGGGATACTAGGAATTTAACAT
This sequence comes from Centruroides vittatus, assembly GCF_030686945.1. Classification (NCBI taxonomy): domain Eukaryota; kingdom Metazoa; phylum Arthropoda; class Arachnida; order Scorpiones; family Buthidae; genus Centruroides; species Centruroides vittatus. Next base: position 28,772 of record NW_027120774.1, read on the forward strand.
TCACGTATCCTAACTTACACGACAGAAAAGGCTGTTGCAAATTTTAATTTCATCCAACAACGATAAAATGGAATATAATATTAATTTTGACACGTTGCTACCGAAGAAACACCATGCAGTTCCTCCTTTACTATCGGACTATCTCGCCAACGAAGAAATAAAAGAATGTTCGAGCGTTGATGAAGATCCGTTAAACGACTGTTTGCCAGTTATTTATTTGATAAAGTACAGCGGAAAACGTAATTATTTTAATCACACGACTCGCCGCTGCCAAAAAATTACAGAATGCGTTTCGGAAACGGAAAGAAATCTGCCAGACATTGTTTACATTCCTGAAAGTAACACTTGTCGAAATTTAAGTAGCAAATTAATAGAAAGCGATTTGAAATGGTTTAAGGAAGGCAAAGTGAGTACAGCTTTAAGTAAGATGCACGGTTATCCTTTACACGTAGATTGTCACAATGGAAAAGCTAATTTGTCTTACGGATGGTGCCACTGCGATCCCGGATGGACGAGCGCACTTTTCGATATGTCTTCTTTCAATCCTGACGTCATGGCCTATCACATGTGCACCATTTGGGGAGGAACCAAAACGAAAATTACCCATTACTTTACAAAAAATTTCTAACCGAGATTCCAACCTTAACATTATTGTCCTCTTAATATTGACGCTGATTCAAACGATTGTAATTATAGCTGTTGTCGTATATTATTACACAAATAGTGAAAAGAAAAAATACGAAGCCTACAATTGCGAATAAAATCAACATTTTCAATTTAATTTCCTGTGAATAGTTAAATAATACAGATAACACATCTGTATCATGAATTCAGTAAAAATTTAGATATTCATTTTTTAGTTGTATTATTAATAAAATTAAAATTTTTAACTCTACTTAAACTCTTTCCATATAGAAATATTTTATTTTCATGTGCTGTGTAAGATTTCTATTTATTTCATATCTATAAGATTTTTAAAATTTACACATTAAATTTTTTCTTTGCATGATTTCTATTTCTAACTTTCATTATTGTTCTATATAAATGTATGAGCTTTTCGAAAATCGTTCAACATCAGTAAATTGTCTTCAATACATTTTAAGAAATAATTCATTTCCTTATGATGAAGTATTTATCACTAATACAGTAATGATGATAAACCAGAAAAAGACTAAAATGTATAATAATATCATACTTAATAACATTATGCTCTTAAAAATTTTACATTTTCTTTTGGTATGAAATACAAATTTTAAAAATATCCAATTTCCTAATTACTTTTCTAAAATAAATTCTATTAAATTCGTATTAATTTATGTAAATATATTACTACTGGTTTAATCACATTTTTATTCAATTTAAGACGAATTTGATAAAATTTATTATTATTATTATTATTAGAATAAACTGTCATCTACTGGGGAACATTTAATTTTCATTAATGTTTTCAATTTATTTCACAAATCATCATCAGGTCCACCAGTGGCCAAGCGGTTCCGTTCCCTGAATACTCGGAGTTTGGTTATGGGTTCGCATCTCCTCAGACGGGCTGGCCACGTGGAGTTTTCCGGATTTTCTCCACGTCTGTAACGCCTGAATATGGGCCAGTTACCCTTAAAAGACCTCCTGGAAGGCATTATTCCCCGCGTAACGACCATCATAAAAGCATACAACCACTATTACATCACACTTTACCACAGGGTCCAACTAGCCGATACAAGACAATCAACATCACGACGAATCAACATTTGAATATCAAACAAAATTAAAAATATGAAGGTTTACAATATAGAATAACTTACAACATAATTATGTTACCATAAAAAACAATAACAAAATTTCATAACAAGACATTAGATTTTTTATCTTAAAATTTCATAACTAAAAATTGAATATACTATAGTTATGAAATTTTGTATGTTCTTGTTATGCAATTGTATTTATTGTATGAATTTCAATACTGTATATTGACATTCATACAATAACTAGTTTATGAATTTTTTTTAAACGTTTTTAAATTTTATAGTGTCAAAATTATGATTATACCGTCTATATTTTTTCTCTCAAAGGTTAATGTAATGATAAATTCTAGAAATCTTAAATTTAACAAATTAATGTAATTACTTAACGGATCGTCAATAATGACGAATTTATTAATTACTGTACTAATAAAATGCAATAAATGAAATTTATAAAAATAAAATTATAGAAAATAGAAAAAGCTAAAAGTCAGACAAAGTTAAAAGCCAGTTAAGAAACAGAATTTTTATTTTCCACGCTCTGTTATATGTAACAGAAGAAAATTATGGCAATCGGTCAAAAAATGACCCACCAAGATTTTTACAGTTTTGGACTCAGAACGTCGAGAAATGAAAAAAAAAAAAAAAAAAAAAATCGGAGTTTTATCTGTATGTATGGATGTTAGTGTATGACACGATTTTGTTCACCCTCTTTGAAACTTAATCTGGAGTCATATGACGATTTCACTCGTTATCAGCATTTACAATTTTTTTTGTATAAAACCCATCCATCCCCTAATAATTAAGCATTTTGCCATTTTATAATAATTAAAAATATAAGTTCTTTTTAATAAAATGTCATAACAGATGGCGCTACCAAATGTTGTCGGGAAAGTTAAGCAGCTCGTCGCTGGATTTTTTTTCTATGGTTTTTAACTTTTATCAATGTTTTTCTTTCTGAAAAATGAAAGAAACAAAAGAAGAAAAATTAAATAAATTAAATTTCTTTTTTATTATTCCTGTTTCTATTAATCAAAGACATTCTATAAATTTTATTATTTCTAGCAATTCGATTATATGAAAACTAATTTAACAGTAAAGAATTTTAACACACATAATTTGGCAAAGTAAATTTCAAAACTGAGTTACTATTTAAAATTTTTCAGTTTTTAATAATAATAATAATAAAACACTAAAGACATGATGTCTATTACCTTTTTTAGACATTTTTACATTAATGCATCTCTCTAAATAAGACTCTGTCTGACGTTTAACATGCATTTTAATCTTCAAAGATGAAAATAAAATTCCATTTTGAAAGAAAAAAAAAAGTGCTGTGAAAAGTAAAATATCTGAAGAGCGCTCAAAATAAGAACCAAACTTTTATTTTAGATAGACGATATATTTTAACGGATTTCTTTAAACGCATCATTTCTCATAGTGTTATTCTTTTGCAGCGTTATACCGATATAAAAGTTCTCTTGAAGTCAGAAATAAAATAAGTTTAAAATTTTAAAAACAATTTATTATTTGTTCGTTGGAATGGACATATTTCTCTCTTATTTTTAATGAGAAATTAGTTTTACGTACTGTACAACGTTTTTAATGATATTACTTACTGATTTATGAAGCAATTTATTCTTCTTTTTTTTTTAAACAAAAACTCCAATAAAAATCCTATCCCATTTAAAGAATTACAAGTCATTTGAATAATAGATAATAAGAAAATTTAAATTTAAAAATTTATAAATTAAGTAACATTTTTCTAGCGATTTTTTCCGAGAAAATTTGAATTAATGAGAAATCAAGCCCTTATTTTGACATTAATTAGTTAGACATTAGATAGTTGACATTAAATGTGAAGAGAAATGATTAGAATCTTTTATCATCAGTTTGTATACGAGTAAGGAAAAATAACTAACACAGTCGATTATATGGCTCAAAATACATCTAGTTTGTGGTAATTTTATTATAAATATTAGTGAAATTAATAACAAATGACAAAACTATACGATCAAAAGAAAAAATTCAATATCAAAAACATTGAAATATTTGAATTTTAGTTTTGAAAAATATTATTTCCTTAAAGATTATTTTCTAATACAGTATTACCTTGTATTGATTGAAAGTATTTACTTTTATGCCTTTAAATAAAATTATCGAACTGCGTGCAGTTTTAGTATCAATCTTCACTGTTTATATTCCAATTCTTATACAATATCTCTAAAATTTTCGGAGATGTATAATACATAATTAATCATTCTGTTATGCTAATTAGTTAATTGTTACTAACACAAATTTTGTGTTGATTTCAATTAACATTTAGGAAATCGAAACAGTATTAATGTTTAAAATGAATAACATTTGACTGTATTTTAAAACTTCATAAATAACTAGTTGTGTATGCTCGGCGTTACTCCAGTTTTTGACAAGATGGGCTTTCGGTAAAGAAGGTCTGGTTGCACTTTGTACAGTATTTTTTAAAGAATTGAAGATTAACTGTGTGTACCTGGTATTGCTTAGGCTTTAAGTGGGTGGGAATTGGTGAGGTTGGGTTGGGAGAGGGAGTTAAAAACAATGGTTTTAGTAAGTAAAATGCACACTTATTGTCCTGAGCCGATGAAATTGCAATGTTATTTTAACGCTTGTTTATAAATAATATTTTTTTTTTTTTTTGCTTGAACCGAAAACGAACAAATATCTGAAAGAATGCAACATAAAACTGCTTATAGAAAAGCATGGAAATTCTAAGTTAATATCTGCGTACTTTATAGATTGTCCTTGGATCTTGTTAACTGTCATATTTAAACTGTTATTAATATTATTGTTAATTGTCATAATTCCAGCGTAACTGGAAATTGAATCCTTTTAAAGTCGAATGACATGTCTGTTGATATTAACGGTATGCTCGGGATGGACACATTTTCTTCCTTCTCCTTGTTAGTCAATCTTGTCACTAACAATGCTTTTGTTACAGTTGTTTTTTAAAGTCCAATCCTATTCCATTACACAACTTTAGCAGTTCCAGATTCCTCAGTAGTGTGATCGATGCTTGATGCTCGGACTTAAGAGGATGGACTTCAGAGGCGGTTGGAGATAGGGCTTTGCAGTATTTTTTTTATAGGAAGTAGAAGAATGTTCATGCCAAATTTGGTGCGGATAAGTTGAACGATACAGAGGTAACCCTTTACCTAACAAATAAACACACATACGATATATACAGATAAAATAAACTAGAGAAAGAAAATATGATAATATAAAGAAATTAATTATAATTAATGCAATATTCTGAAAGTAAATAGTAACGAAAAGAATTATTTAATATAAACAAACAAAAACAATTGTATTAAAATGTAATAATCGATTATAATATTCATCGAGGGTCAAGACAGACAAAATAGAACTCCAGTTTGGGTTCTATCAAAAACACAGAAATTGAGATTAAATGATAGATGAATCCTTCTACTTCAGTAAAGCATAAAAATATCTGTAGGCCTATATCTGTGTATATATTAAAAGCAAAATGTTCTGTTACTGTCGCACACAATAATGTAAATTTAAAAATTAATTTCATTTACAATTTAAAAATTTCAAAACAACTTTTAAACGGTTTTTAAAAACACTGTTTTAATATTCAATTAATTTTAATTGAATTTAAAATTAATTCAATAAAAATTTGAAAACTAATTTAATTAATTTAATAAAACTAATTTAATTAATTTTAATTAATTACTTTTGATTTTATTTTAAATTTTAGTTTTAGTTTTGCTTCGGTTTCGGTGTAAAGGCCAGAGTTTTAATTATTATTTTTTGGTTTTAATTTATTTAGTATTAATTAAGGTTTAGTTTTTATAATTATTTTTGATAATTTTTATTTAATTATTATTAAATTATTTAATTTGAATTAATTTTGCCTGCAGTTTTTGAAACCTTAATTACAATTTTTTAATTAATCGCAACTTTTTTCTTTTCCGACATGATTATAGAAATTGTTTTATTGTTGTTTCGCACAAAAGAATCCAATTTAAATTTATTTTAATATTTTTAGTAATTTTATTAATTTTTGTTTTATAAATTTGCCTGCTTTTTAAAGATTTATAAAGTTTTAAATTTTAATTATAAGCGAGGTAACATTGATTGATCTATCGGACTACTTAGTATGAATAAAATGAATAAAACAAATGCAGACTTTTAGTTATTTATATTAATTAAAAGAACGTTTATTTATATCATTTTGGCGGCTACTTGTTTTAATTATAAGATTAATTTTTGACTCTTTGTGCCAAATGGCTTAGTTGATGAGGGACATCAGAATTTGTTAGAAGGGATCTAACAAAGGGGGAAGAGGACAGGTAGAAGTCCCTCTTCTACCGATCCTCTTTTCCGATAAACAATGATAGATCATGCAAGTCATATCATTCAAACTAAATTTGCTTTTACTTTCCTTGCTTAATATCAAGTAAAAAATAATGTAAATATATTTCTTATTTTCATTTTCGAATCAAAAACTTAGTAAATTCACGTTTTATAGAAGTGAAATTAATTTTAATATAAAAGTTTTCATTATTATTATTATTGTAATATCTAAAAGTAATGTAAAATTAAATGAAACGTTGTAATTCATAATAAATATTTTATGCAGAATTTATTTATGACTTTAGAAGTTGGTTCGATATCGGCTTCAAAAGGAATAGTAATAACTAATAATAATAATTACTGTATTATTATTATTATATGTTTTCAGATAAATTTTCTAAAAATTTCATTAAAATTCTCTTGAATTTTTAATATTTTATTATATTGATATTCAAACAAATTCTTATTGTTATGTTGAAAGTTTTATTATAGTTATTTAAACGAACATTTATTAAGAATTTCTTTTTCTCTGATATTCAACGAGGAGAATAATATCTGGAAATTTCATGTAACGAAGCAGAAACTGATTTAAAAGATTATAATATCAGAAATCATTTCAGAGAATGTCCAAGTCGTAAAATTTTATAGCTTCAAAGCTATTCTATTTTTACATCTTACACTTAAATGATATTCTAAATGCGATATGTAGGATCGCGTTACAGTTTAATGTCTTGTTTCTCTAATATATGTTCCTCATCACGCTAACGTATATTATACATGTTCCTTTTATACTAATGCTATTATATATAATTACGTACAAATTGAATGCTTTTCACATTACTAGCAGTACTTAATTATAAACAGTAATTAAGTTGTAGATTTTGATAGAATTCTGTTTAAACCACGTTTATCAATAATCGATGCTAGAAAGAATAATTTATAAAATCTTTTGTATTAAAATTAATCTTTTTTAAAGGTCAATTTCGAATTTATTCTGTTTTAGAATCTGAAAGAGACGGAATGGGGCTACGCTTTTCTCTCAAAGCATTAAATATATGTGGGGTTTAGACGAGCAACATTCCTAAGCCGTTAAGACAATAAATTTACGAGGGGTTGCGGGGGAGACGAGGAGAACGAGTAAGAGGAGAAGTGAGGGAACACGGCGCGAAAGTAAGAAAGGACAAAAGACGTTACGAAGGCGAGAACATTATCGTTCATAATTCCAGCGTAACTGGAAATTGAATCCTTTTAAAGTCGAATGACATGTCTGTTGATATTAACGGTATGCTCGGGATGGACACATTTTCTTCCTTCTCCTTGTTAGTCAATCTTGTCACTAACAATGCTTTTGTTACAGTTGTCAACGTAAACTTTAATTTGTGTAATTTTCGTATATATTTTTACATAAAATACTAAATTTTGGGCCTTTCTACACCAGAAGCACCATCAATACGGTTCTACTCGCATAATCTCTACATTGACTTGTTGTTAATTTAAACTCATTGGTGGTGGGTTTGTGCCTCACCAACCAATGAGTAGAAGTTTCCGGGATCCTTTATCTGTCTAACACCTAAATAGAAGCCAATTCACATAGAATGTTTTTTCGAGAGAGGCCCCCTTGGCAGATCTCCCATGTATTGAATTAACTTATACAATACATCAGTCCAATCCTGTTATTTTTATTTTTTACCTAAACCTTCTCTCGGTCTGTTGATCTTCTCTTTCACATTTTCCTCTCTATACTTACATAAATAAATTCATTGAACCATAAATTTTATTATAATTATAAATATTTTTTTACTGAAACAGTTATTTACTCTTCAATATACAATATCTTGAAATAATGCACCAACTTTAAATTTATCATCGAGTAATATAATATTGAACCAACTATGTCTTAATATTATACAAAGTAAGAAAGTAAATAAATATTTTTTCCAGTGCTTCTCAAACTTTCAGTACATATTATCTTTCAAAATCTTAGTAACAGCAGCCTACTCTCTCTAAGGTAAGTTGGGTGAGGCTATAACAATATTTCCTTCTAATACAAGTAATGGTGAGGGTATTTTTAACATTTGCGTTACAATAAATCACAATATTAAATACTGTTTTGCTCGTATAAATCTAATAAAAAAATCATTTTTGACAATAAAAAATTTTTAATCAGACGAATGAAATTATTTATAATTAATTTATCGTGACTGATTCTGAATTTTACAATAAATTTTCTATTATAAAACTCAAAGAAAGATGTTACTCCATAACAAAACACGAGAAATAGTTTTTAATTCTATATTTCTATATGTTAAATTGTTAAAATGAAAAAGACTAAAATAAATCTGTGCAGTATTTGATAATCACTCTTGTATTATAGGGAGAATAAATTGGAGACCTGTGGATAAAGAATAACAAGGTATTCATTGGAGTGGACGAAAACAGGAAGCTATTGAAACATAATAAAAAGAGGTATGTTGGCCTGATTTTTGTACTGTGTAAAAAAGTCAGGAGAAAAAAGTGCAATGTCAAAAGTAATAGTGCAAATGAAGAACAGAGATGATGATAAACGGGATAGGGAATGAATCGAGATCATTAGCAACTGGACGGAATAGATGCCACTCTAGACAGAAATGAGTACATAACTGCTCATGTCTCTACTTAGAGGATGCTACAGATAAAAATAATCTTAAGTTGTATGATGTTTTCGAATATTGAAAATTCTTTTAAAGCTTACAAATTGTAAAAATATAATACATTTTTTTATGATTTTCGAATAAAATTGTCAAATTCTTAATTTAGTATAGAAATGGAATGAATTTGAAAGTTAGCATTATTATCGTGTTGTATCAGTTTCATTATCATTCAATAAATAATTGTTTGTTTTAATCGACTTTCATTTATATCTGATTATTTAAAATTTTATGCTATATTTAAAATCCCATAAATAGAGGTATAAAAATATTTCTTACAAAATTTATATAGAATCGTTTCTTTTCTCAAAACACCTTATCATATACTTCTACATTTATTATTTGATAAACAAACATTTTTGAACATTTATTATTTGATAAACAGTTTATATCCTGAATATTTATAAACTACATTCTGATTTAGGTTCAACATTGTAGAATAGATTTATAGTTGTATAATTTATAACCGCAGGGAATAGCTAACTTCCATTGAACACGCCGGGTTCCATTACGTCCGTTACAGTGCCTTAAGCAGTGTGGGGAGTGTGCAATTCCATGTCGCCTCCATGTCTAGTATATTGTTGTCGAATCTCATTCAGTGCCACGGTCCTAAGTTCGGATGAAAAGTGGGAGGATTGGCGATAGAAAGAGTATTCGAGCATAAAATGAAGACAAATCAGATGCCGACAGAACACAATACTTACCCTGCACTCGTATAGAACATAAAACATAAAGAAAGTATAAAATTCGAAACTCAACGGACCCTGATCCATTGAGGGATAGACGCTAGAGGTATAAGAAGATAAATTATATCAGCAATAATTGTCCATATAGAAAAGACAAAGCGTTGATTCTCACATAGAAAAGTTTTTCTTCTGTTTAGGACTTTATATCATTTTCTGGACAGGTTATTTGTGACTTCCTTAGAATGATTTTTCACGAGAGAAGCAATCTCTGTTCGATAGATATTATTGAAGATGTAATGATAAATAATGTCATTTAGCTTAATTTATCCTTGATAAAATTATTTATTATAACTCTAATCTTGACAAGACTTTTGTATATTAATTTATATTTTACGAAAAAATAAAAATATTTCACATTATGATATTGGTTTTTAATGTATATAATTTTTATGTTACGTAAAAATATAAATGACAATCGACTATTTAATTTCATGTTTTGTAATTTAATCACATTTCTAAAAGTGTTTTAATACTACTTTAAATTAAAATTACAGTATAAAATTTCTCGAAAAGAATTTTTCTACAAGAGAATTGATATATCAATTGAAACGTTCTGGATAAAGTAAATAAGAGATTCCGATTTCTGTGCAATTATGCCAAATCAAAAGTTTTTATTGCAAGTGAGATAATGCACAACTGTGCTATTTATTGCTATCACAAACGCCATTTGTCTACACAATCGATCACTTCGCGATGCAATCGAAGACATTTCTCCCTAATGAAATTGAATAATGCAATTCTACAGTCTGACTAATAGCACTATAAAAACAATATTAATTAATTTTCGCATCGTTAAGTTAAAACCTCACAATTAACTTCTGTAATTGCTTTATTTATAACTTAAATGAAAGTTTGAAAAAGTGGAATTTTTATAAATATGCTTTCGACTCTTTCAATAATTATTCATATGAATGTTCATATATTTAATTACTGTACAACAAATATTAATTTACCACTTATTAAAAAATATAAAATACTTTACATATTATTTTTATTTTCGTGAAGAAAATTATACGATGCTTTCACCAAGTAAGCTAATTAAAGACAATTTTCTTATAATCAAATATATTCAGAATCTAAAGTATTTTTTCTAAAAATATTACTTTTATCTCTGTTTATATGCAAGTTTCTTAATAAAATATTATTTACTTAAGATTACTTTTGTATGTTTCATATACAGATTTATATTTCTTATATTTTTACCCATATATTTTTGATATTTTAATTATTATAAATTAATTTAGTTTACGACGTGATATCTCAATGCCGAAAGAAATTATTTAAATTATCTTCTTTGTCTTAAAGCAGCATAGAGAAATAAAGATTAGATATTTGCAGGTTTTATATACAAAATCAGAACGTAAACAAATACACTCATCTAAACTGAATTATTTTATTTGAATAAAAATACTGGATTTTGAATTTCTTTTTCTATATACATATAATATACAACAAGATTTTCTTTCAAAAATATTTTTCTAATCCTTTTCTTTAAAAGAAAGTCAAACAATTTTATGCAAAAACATGATTCTCGTTCTAAAAATAGATAAATAAATATATTTAAATTGATTTATAGTTAATCTAAAAAAATATTATTTGTTTTTAACATTTCTTTTAAATTCTATTACATGTTCGAAATATTGGTAATACACACGGTCATACAGAATAATTAGTTTTAAGACATTTATTCACAACGATTCTCATTTATTGAATTATCGATTCCTTATATTCATCGCATAATTGTTTGTAAGTACAGACACTTATTGAGTAAAACAGTCATTTATAAGCTAATCATAAATGACTAATTTAAATCACTTTTTTTCTATTTTTAAACTATTTTAACTGTTGTTTTTTTAATTAAAAAATAATTAGTTAAAACTGTTAACTACCCCTAAATTTTCGTTTAAACAAAAATAAATTTTTTCTTTATATTTACAAAATTGTTTTTTTTTTTTAAATGAAGTAATTTATACTCAAATAAATTCCTGAAATATATATCTATATTACAAAATGAAAACAAAAATTTTCCGCAATGTTGTCTTTTAGCGGTGATATTGCCCCTGTACATCATACTTTTCCTGTTCGCAATAGAGTCGTGCCAGTTATCAATTTAACTTCGTTCAGGGGAAATTTTAAATCGAAGTAACGTGACATCTATTCCAATTAATAATAATGTAATCGTAAATAATTTTCACACGAAAATGTCTAAATTTACTTCAGTGTAATTTTGTTTACAATCATATATTCAATCAATCGTTTATTAACTCATTCTCAATTGTTCATTTTGTTATTAAATGTAATTTACTTCTCAATATCCATCCACAAAACAAAATTAATTCTGTTCATGCCTCTAATTAAGACAATTATTGTAAATTTGTGAAAAATCAGTTTAAAATGAATAAGGTTAACTGTTTTCATTCAAATGAGAAATATTTTCAAAGATCTCAACACATCTTTCTTGAAGTTTTGATGAGTTCTTCAACTTCAATAATCCCGAAAACACAGAATGCAAAGATGCCGCCATCTACAAATAGAAATATATACATAATATTAATTAAAATAGTTGTTTTATTGACATTCTTAAAATTAACGACAGTTCGTTAATAATTACGAGTATTTTAAGTAGAATTTTTTAATTCAAAGTAATACAACATGCTATACTGTGTTTTAGGCACGTAAATTAAATCCAAAGAATATACAAAAGATGCGAATGGTGGGTGTTATAAAAATGTAGTTTAAAAAAAGCATATAATACAGACAAAACGTAAAACCATAGTTAAGCTACAATTAAAATTGAATGTTTAAAACGTTTTTAAACTTAATGTAAATTTAGTTTAGCAAATGTCTGTTGAGCACTTCACTCCTCATAACAAAAATTCTGTCTAAAATGAGAAGTTTGAAAAAAAAAAACAATCAGTAAACCTACCTTGAGAGGAATTCTCTTATTGATGCAGAAGAAACCTCTAATCGATAGACATAAGGAAACTTTACCAAATATCCTCATGAAGTTCAATATCTAAAAAGAAATAGTATTATTAAATTAAGTAAACTTAATCTCATTTATTATAAAAAAAACTCCTGAGATACTTTATGCTTTTTTTTTTTGCAGTTCTAAATTTTTTTTGCAGTCCTAAATCACAAATTTCAAATATCTTGAAATCCATTTTCATCTGAAAATTTAAAATTATATTAATTTAATAAATATAACCAATGTATCATTAAATCGAATGTATAAATACCGTAAAAACGATGCAGCGCAGAATACAGCCACAAATAATATAAATGAATGAAAAAATAATCATCAACATGAAGGCCAAAATTCTAAAATACTCATGCATATCAAGATGCAAGCAGGCGTAATACAGAAAGCTTGTTCCCGAAATTATTCCAAAGTAAAGAATAATGACAACCATTTTGAATTGTGTTGAACTGATTCATAAAATTCCACAATTCTTGGTGACTGATCATGAAATTTTCTAATTTTATTTTCACATTTCTTTTGGTTCTTCTTATTGAACATAATTCGCAAAAAAGCTTTTTGAACTCTTTATGACAGAAAAAGAGCACTAAAGCAGCTAAGAGTAAAATATGTGCTATTCCTCCTATAAGAAAAATTATTCCAAATCCAATTCCAACAGTGCAAAAGAATTCAAATTGAAAGTACCGCTTCTTTACTAAAGCAGTATAATACAAAATCAAATTTAAAATCTGAGTATTAATCACAGTTGTGATGACAATCAACAATACATAAAGAGAGACTTTTCTCACTAGAGCATTATTCTGGAGAATCATTTTTTTCATAGAAGAATTTGTTTCTTAGTCTGGTAATCAAATTGATCTTCTTGAGACTGATAAAGGTCACAGTGATTGAACACGTGAGGAATATAAGTAGAAATGTAGTCTTAATCATAGCGGCAATACTTTTGTATGCATCTAACAATCCAAGACACAATGCATATTCGCCTAAACCCGGTAACGATTGTCATAAGGAAAGAATAGTGATTTCCCAGAATATGAACTGAACAAAGTTAATGTAGACGTTTTTCAATTTTGGATATTTAAATTCGTAAACTGGCTGCTTATAGAAACAAATTTGGAAAGGATCCATGCCAAAAATAAAGATGTTGTCCAACAGGGTTCGAGGAAACAATTCGTACAAATTTCTTCTTCAATATTCGAATTCATGTTGCTGTTGTCTCTGTATACAGGAAACTAAAATATAATGGAAAATTACTGAAAATTGCTGGTTATATAATGACACTTGCTTCCATCGCAAGCAACTCTACATGCCAACAATACTTTCAAATGAAGCTAATTAATTTCCTCTATACCTTTAAAGCTAATAGTAATTCTGTAAGTAAACGCATTCCTATTTAATCTGTTTACATTGCTAATAAAAATGCATTTAGTTGTTTACCGTATCAAAGAATTTATTCATACAGGGTGACAATAATTAACCCGTACAAGTTTTTTGTATCGTAAATTTATTAAAGAAATGAAAATTAGCAAAACAACAGCATATAACAGTGACAATACTTTATGTATTAATCAGATATTCAGCCAGTTTCAAAGTGGCCTCCTTTTGCTTTGATGCAGAGCCCCAAACGCGTTTTGAAATTCTCAGCGATGGGCCGCGCTCTTCTGGAGACAGTTTGTCTCACTCCCAGCGCAAGGATTGCTTCAGCGACTCCAAACTTTCATGGCGCTTAGAACAGGCCCTGGCCTCCAAAATGGACCACACACTGTAGTCCATTGGGTTCAGATTCGGCGAGTATGGTGGCCATTCCGCAGACAAGATGAAATCGGGAAAATGAGCCTTGCACACTCCTGAGTCTTCTTCGCTCTGTGTGTCGGCGCCGAGTCCTGCTGAAACGTCCATTTCGCACTGCCAAAATGCTGCTGAGCCCACAGAAGTACCACAGCCTCGAGAATGTCATGGTGGTACACATCTTGATTGATTTTGGCCCCTTGATCGACGAAAACAAGGGGTGTCTTGCTGCTCGCACAAATTCCGCCCCAAACCATGACTGACATTGGATTTTGTGATGTTCGATGACGGCTGAGCATCCAGGAGTCCCCGCGGACCAGTTCCTGTCGTTTTTATGGTTGTACGGAGAAAAGCTTCTCGTCTGTGAAGAGAATGCACTCCCATTGTCGACCTGCGGCCCGACGCTTGAGTCAACGGGATCTTTGGAGTCTCACGCACTTGTTTTCATCGGTGAGGAGCTGAACCTTTTGGAACTTGTAGGGCTTGAGTACAAGTTCCTTTTTCGCCATTAAACGCACCAATTCGCGATTGATTCTGATCTCACGAGCAATTTTTCTCATGGAGACCTTCGCATGTCAGTCAACTCGCTTTGTGATGATCTTGCGGTTCCTAGACGTGTTGACAGTGCACTTTCTTCCACGTCCGGGACGGTCACCATTGTGGCCAAGCTCCTTGAATCGCCGAACTGCATCTGAGACTGTCATTTTTGGAACACCAAGCAGACAAACAATTTCACATTGATGCTTTCCTTGCCGGAATAGCTTCAAAATTGCACATTTGTTCGACACCATTAAAAAAATAAAGAACTAACCCTTATTACATCGAAAGTACATCTACACGGGCAGGAAATCATGGAGAATTAAACAATAGTATGTAAATTGGTGACAGTAAAAAAGTTCAGGTGCAGCATTGCTACAAACTTTGTACGGGTTAATTATTGTCACCCTGTATTATTGAAATTCTGATTTTATTAAAACAAGATCGATCACGATATGAATTACTTTATAAAATATTTTAAAAGTTTTAGAAATTAAAAATAAATATTACACATAGTTGAATAAAATTAAAATTAGTGATTGTTTTCATTGTATATTAGTAAAGATGTCCGCCTATGAGATTTTCTAATGTATTTGTCAAAAGTTTTATTTAGTTTTTATTTATAATATTTGACCTGAAATGAATACCAGTAAAGTTTTATATTTATTGTATTTATTTTTTTTTTTTTTTGTTAATTCTTTCTTCCATCCTGTGGACACTAAGAGGGCCTCTTTTAGCAAGCCCATTATGAATTCGGACAGGCTTCACAATAAGGCGGCTGGGTGGTGAGGGACAGGGCTCGACATATCCGGAAGGACCACCCCCGAAAAATTCCTGGGGATTTTTCGACCCGTCCGGATTCGATTCTGGGTCCTCCAGAACGAAAGGCTGCCACGACCGCTCAGTCATCCGGCCTATCGCATCTATGTATTAATAAATGCAGTTCGTTGCTGATCTTAGGTGTTATGATGTCATCGTTTTTAACCTAATCCTTTTCTGTTCCAAGCATCAGTTTATTTAGTTTCGGTTATATTACTTTTTTAATAACTTTTTCAATTTGTTTGCTTTCTGATCACAAACTGACGGAATTACTCAGCCGATGTTATGTATAGAAGCGACATATAACTATTACACTCCGAACTGAGCCTCCATCTTTGAAACGAATTGAGCATGTGTCCTCCACGACACTTTAAGGCAGATAGCCGAGCACCTACAGGATATACCTAATACAGATACTACTGTTTATCACATAAAAATACACGTAATTTATGGACAGCCCCTATGAATATTTTCAAATGCAGTAACTAATCAATAAACGATATTTTATTGGCATTTAAAATGAACAAGTTTGATGTACATTTGTCTTACAGAAACATTACCATGAGCCTGATTATTTGATATGGTGGGTCAGGCATCTTGCCGCTGCATACTCAGCTCATCATAGATATCATTAATTTGTCGGGTATCATCATCTTTTGATATGTAAGTCAAAGATCCTCAGTGATTTTCGTGGCACTACTGGTTGTCTCTGTATGTGCTAAAGAAAATTAAACTTTGTAGGAACGATGTTCATGAAAATACGTGTATCCGTTTTGTGTGGAGAAACAGTCAGGTTCAAAGTGCCGACTATAAAGAACACTACTATTGCATGATTTCCATTTGACACGGGGTATCGTTCCAGCTACCGACCGAAACATTACTTGTTTTTAGGAAATCCGTCAATAAGATATCAGTTGTCTAATCGTTTTACGTACAAAAAAGGATTACATATTATCGATAGGCGATCAAAACCTCGTAACTCCAATATTTGCTCAAATTTGAATTACAGATTAGTGAATAACGACACGTTTTTGTGGGATCCGGAATTTTTGTAGACTTTTTTTTTGTCTGTGTCGAAGTATTTCCCGTCCTATTCTAACTCACTCTATGAAAAAAAAAAAAAAAAAAAAACATTGCCGGGAAAAGAGATTGAATGTCCCATCCACAACGACAGAATGTTATAATTCTCCCTCAGAAATGTAAACAGTCACTCATCTAAACATCGTCAAGTTAATATTGGAAGATATAAGTTTATAGTTATGTCCGATTTCTGCATTGTATTATGGTCCAGGGAACACCTTTTAATCTCCACACCTGCTAAAGTAACCTTTACTTCTAACAGTCAATCACATAACGTATTTTTCCATGCCAAATCAATATAAGTCCGCTTCATCCCCCCTCAGGGGAGTCTCTCATCAAGACCAGCTCAGTGACAACCAGCACCTTTTTTCGAGGAGTCGTATCTCCGTCGTTTCTTTATCAAGTGCGAGCAGGAAATCTCAGTCGCAATTTTTTTTTAACTTATGCCTCGACGACAGAAAGGACTTGTTCGAACCTCTGTGGAAATATTAGAGGTATGATAAGGAATCGTGTAAACTCTCTTTCGACCCCTTCCTTCTATTCGGAAGTTAGAAAATGTCGATAGATAGTTAATGTTAATTATTGTGATCGTCCGATTGTTATTCAATAAATTTTTGATTTCCTTGTTAAATGGTGTCCTTTGCTCGTTTATTGCCTATGCCTTACCGACGACCCTCTTTCCTCCTCCACTCGATCTGACAAAAAGAATCCCGACCCCTCGGGATCATAAACGTAAACCAGTCATCCACTGACAAGTGGGCAGTTTCCACCAAACTGTTGCCGAGAAAGAGACAAGTCATCCGCCTTGCTTCCGGCTATCCATATTTTCCATGATGTTTAAAACCTACTCCTAAGTCAAACCTAGTTTAATTAATACATAAAGAAATAATAAAGGTAGGGTAATAATGGACTTCTGAAAGAAATTTGATGTTTCTCCGAAAGGAGTAACGAGATTTTGATCACCAATCGGCGATATAGTATTAGAGCAACTAGACTATATCTTACCGATGAAACGTCATACCCGATCTTTTTTTTATATCTTGCCGTACAATTACTTGCAAGGCAATTCGGTGGCATTCCTGTTAAGCTCCTGTGACAATTCCTGCACACTCGAGACTAAATACATAGCAATTAGACTAGAAATAGTCGCTGTAAGTCAGCACGCAACAATCTGTCCACAGCATATACTCTTTTTGAACTGCCATGATTGTTTAAGGTGGTGCTAGCAGATAAGCCCGACGTTGCCCGGGCTCATCTGCTAGCACCACCTTAAACAAAAAAATAACAGCAAATGTTAAAATTATTAGATTATTTCGTACTTCTAACCTCTATATTATATCGGATTTATTTCGAATGTCCAAACTATTCAATTATAAATATAAATTATCATAAATAAATACATAAATTATCTATATTTTTTTAATTAAAACGTTATATTATATTAATATAATATTTTAAAAGAAAATAATAATTAAACTCAATACAAACGCAAAAAAGCTCATTAATTACTAACGTACTTACATATATAGAAGTAAAAATAATAATTCAAAGTGTGGTATTGTAAATTATTTATTTTTATTTGTAAAAAAGAATGCATTAAACTGGTTCACAATAATTTATTTTTTTTATATTTTGAACTTTTATTTTATCTTATAACTTATTTTATTTATAATAGAAAATTAAGTGAATAGATATACCTAAATAGGAAACGCTACATTTATGTTATTTCAAGATAAGAAATGTTTATGGTTTAATATCCTCTTATACTTTCTCATAATTCAACGAAGTTATTATCTAGACAACTTTTATATAACACATCATTGTCTATGTAGTTATATAATGCGTATTTAGTGATCACTTCTAACTTATATATAGTTTTTATAAGAGAATAAATAATACAGAATGCATTGTAAGAACGTCTCTTCTAATAAAATATTTGTGTTTTATAGAAAATTAAATTTAATATACAACGCATTTAAAAATGTAATTTATTTTTGCTTAAAAAGTTTTTTTAAGTCTACAATTTTTACTCTCCTGGCTAACAGAGGGGGAAGTATGGCGGTCGGTCAAAAATGACCCCAAGATTTTTATATTTTTGGATTTAAGACATCTCAAAACGTCGAGGAACGCAACAAATTCGGAGTTTTTTCTGTATGTATGGATGTGTTTGTAAGGGGCGCGCGATTTTGTTCATCCTGTTTGAAGCTTAATAAATTCTGTGCTTTTTGTCAAAAATTTCTGACGTTTTGCCGAGAGGTTTGTTTATTAGGGAAAGTAATGCTATTAAATTTTGGTAATTAAAGGTCGAAGGAATGGGGAGATAATGGTTGTCGTGTATATCTCGAGTAGGGTCGGACTTAATGACGATTTTACTCGTTATTAACATTTACAATTTTTTTTATAAAACCATCTACTCTCAAAATTAGGCATTTTGCTATTTTATAATAGTTAAAAGTATAAGAAGTTTTTAAAAATATAACAACAGAAGGCGCCACCAAAATTTTAAATGTTGCGGGGAAACTCATTGCTGGTTCATTTAATCTCAACTTTGAACGATGTAAAAAACGCGTTTGACAAGTTTCCTTCCTAGTGATTGATACCGTAAAGTTGACGACAATAAAGCACGACTTTGGTCAAATTTCCAGATGTAATTCTTCTGACAAGTATCAGCGATTTCCCCCCATGTACGAACAGACGAACAGACCTTTAAACCACGCAACTTTATATTTCTTTTTGATGTCTCATTCTTTAACTTATAAGTTTCTAGCAGAGATAAGACATTCTCGGCTTTGGAATCTTTTCTTATTTCTTCCATTTCGTAGATGAACTTTTTATTTATTACTTGATAAAATATACATTCTTCAATTATAAAAAAAAATTAAAGAAAGTCGATTAATTCTAAAAGTAGCATTGATTATTAGAAATCAAATAAAGGAATAATACAGAATAAGAAATTTCGGTTAATGTTACCTATGGTAGCGAACATGGCAGCACGTCTCTGAAACAGTGGGGATGCATGTTCTAACCTATTCTAATAAATTACCATAATTATTGCCAACCAGATTATTAGAATAGGGATAATTTATTATAATAGGTTAGGTTAGAACGTGCATCTCCACTGTTTCAGAGACAAACCGCCATGCTCGCTACCATAGGTAACATTAACCAAAATTTCATCACAAAGATCTGGTAGAGATATTGGAAACTTAAATTTATATATTCTCTAAAGCAATACACAATCTCGAATAATTAAATAATGTTGATTACCTGTAATAATAACACGAAATATAAATAAAATATTTTTTAATCACAAATCAAAATTTCTCAAAGTAAAAGAAAATTGAGAAAACTTTCTCAATTTTTACTTTGAGAAATTTTTTCCTCCTCCTTTTCAGTTTTTAAATACTTAATTGAAAATTTTATAATTAATAAAAGTACGAGTATCAATTTCTCTATTTTTAAACTATTTCAATTATAAAATATTTTGTATATTCGACAAAATCAATATCTTTTGCTTACGAATAATTTATCATAAACCTATCGTTAATTATGCATTATGAAATTAATAATTTTATAATATGTTATCTGAGGACATTATAAATAAGTTTTGAAATATTTTGACACGTTTAATCATGTTAAATGGTAATTACATACATTTTTGATAATCGAAAGCAGACTTCTATATTTATATTTAATCTGTTCGTTTCTTTGAAGTGTACACATATTATTTAATAAAATATTCATTAATTAATATTCAAATTATTTTTGATACTTTCGATGTTCTCATTCACAATAGACTTAATTTACAAAAATATCGTTTAGTTCTGATGATGATTAATCGATGATTTTCGCGTGATCAAATCTAATTGATGCTGTTTGATAAAAAAGAATCTTTATGATTTGTTATGAATAATTAAAAAGAAACTTTTTAATTATTTAAATAACACAAGTTTTAAAATAAATGAATTACCTAATGGCGAAGAACGATAATATATTTAATTTTATAAATTTCATATAAATAAATCCATTGAGATCTTTTCTAAACATTTTCTGTGTCAAGTAAACAAAACTCTTAATGTTGTCCACACATGGTATCTGATTACATTATATATGAGTGTTTTAAATATTTTACTGGAAATCATTTTACTTTACATAAATTACTTTTGTCTTACGTAAACAAATGTTTTATTTTGATTTTACTTACTCAACATTCTATTATTATAAAGTAATTTTCAAAGTTTTTATAATTTTAGTTGAAACTGTTAAGTTATATATATGTTAACATATATAAGAATAATTTTTTTTTTTTTGTGATTAGAATGAAATTGCTCTACCCAGATTTAAATAATTGTAACTGTCACAAATAAACAAACAAATTTATTAAATTTTTATGTATTTCTTGAATCATTCATTACATAAAAATTCTGATATTTGTTATAAATAGCATCTAAGAAAGGATTGATTTTAATACATTTCTGACAACTAAAATAATTTAGCATTTGTTTATAATTTATAAACAAATGCTAAATTATTTTAGTTGTCATTATATTATAAATTACATGGTGTTCAATATAATATGTTTTGTTTAACATGTTTTTTTTTTTTTTTTTTTTTGTATTTTCAGAAACTATATAACACTTCAATTTATTTGAGTTGTTTCTGGCAATGCAAGTAATTTGGACTCGCAAATGGATTCCATACAAGACAAAAACATAAACAGAGATAAATAAATAACTTGTAGTAACTCTACACTTTGTCTTGTTATAAATGATAGACTTGATAGAATTCTGATTGAAAAAATTACTTAAATAATCTTTGATAAAGAATAATGATTAATACTTTTCGGTGTAAGATTACTTTTTTGTAATTAGAGAGAAAATCTTTTTAGTTTACGTAGAATTTTTCTTATTTTATTACAGTATTCAATTTTTTCTTTAACCTTCACTTTTTAAACATTGACTTTATGTTTATAAAATATACAAGATTGCTGTAATAGATACGTCTTTCTTCCATATTCGATTATTAAGCCAGCAATTCTTAAAGTTTATAAACTAGAGCATCTCTTTAAAACGAGATAGGAATCTGTATAGCAGGCTATAACCTAATTAATTTTTTATTTTACATAAGGAAACTAAAACATTTCTGTACATTGTTATATATAAATATACAGCAATTATTAATTTGCATTATTTTTATGATACTTTGATGATAGAATTTAATATTTATTTCAAAGCAATTAGAACTTTATTCGGTTTCATTTATGCTTAAAAATTTAATATGTTTCTTATATATGCAAGTTATTATTATGCAAAATATAATAATTTTTATGTCCTTGTTGTTTATACTTTCATATTATATGGCAGAATTGGGAAGAAGTTACAGACTTTGTTCATAATTAGTTTCTAGATTATCAAGATTACTGCTAACGAAACTTATATTAAGGTTACATAGCAAAGTCTAAACCTATCTAATCAAAGGAGTCAGATAAGCCATTCAAAATTACTCATTATCTGCATGTTCCCTTGATTAAAAAAAAACACTTTTATCCTTCTGCCACTTTCAAATACTCTCTTCAGACATCACTTTAGTTGTTTTATTGTAGCTAACTTGATTATCACCCGATGTCTAAACTGCTATTAAGCTACCATCAAATCTAGAAATTTGAAGTCATTCTTCACAATAAAGTATTAAGTGAAAAGTTCCTTAATATAATGCTTGTAATTAATGTCACATTTTCTTTGTGTAAGATTTGTGTACTTTTTGGTATCACGATTGAGTCAAATTATATCTGATAGTTTCTCAAAGTATGTGTAGTTTTTATTAAATATAATTTTGGATTTGAAAAAAATATGGATTAACCCTTTTTTGAGATAAACTCAAATTATATATGTAAGGTTTATTGCAGAAGTTTTTTAATACTTTTAATGTAAGAAAATAATTTTACCATCCATGAATTTTGTAAGAAATTCCCAGAACTTTTAGATAGTATATTTCTTATATAATTTCAACAATTAAAATTGTTGTGTGTTGTAATTTCAATGGTATCTCATACTTCGAACATTCCAGAGTTCAAATGCTAAATTCGAAAAAAATTCAACACCATAGAGCAGTGGTTCTCAACCGGGGGTACATGTACCCCTAAGGATACGAGTATAAATCGAAGGGACACATCTAACTTTCATTATAAAATGGTGTATGTTAATCAATTTGCTGTAAATTATTAACACAAGAAACGACAAAAATTTGCTTTAAAATATCACAGTATGAACACCAATTTCCCTTTTAACAGTCCAAACAACTTGGTTATCCACTTGATTTGCCTGTCTATTTGTGCCGTTAGTACCAAGTGAACCTGCAGTCTAGTAAAATTACGGTGTAACTGAGTATTAAATTATTGCTCGATGAGATAGGGCTTTTCGTGTATAAAATTATTGCTCGATGAGATAGGACTTTTCGTGTTTTTACTGGACTACTGGTATTAGGAATAATGAAGCCTGGATTGTACCCCCACCATGCAATGCATGTTGCTGCATGCACGCATTACTTGATATTTAGCAAATTTAGACATTACATTTGTTGCAAGAAGTCAAGTTTATCATAAAACTTCACAAACTTTATAACATGAATTAAAGTTTACAAATCAATGATGATTACAAAAGATGAAAATTACAATGTTAAAAAAAAATTTGATTTATACGACGTTAAAATGTGTACAATGTACGTTTCCACACAAAAATAAATTAAAGTTTGAATAGTCCACCAAATTCCTTACAGGTTCGTCGGAAAACCACCTTGCGAAGCAATCGCTGAGATTTAGCTAGTCATAAACTCCTTCAATGTCTGGCGATGAAACAGCGAGACGAAGACAACATTCTTAACCAAGTTCGTTTTGGCCAACCCCTTTCCTGCCAAAACTCTCTCCTTATATATGGATTGAAGCTAGGATTAACTGATCAATCAGCACTTTCTAGTTCCATCGTAGGTCCGGCGATCCGTGGCCAATCAGCAGCCATGGATTCAAATCCAACGATCGTTTCTCCAACGCCGACCGTTGCTCGTTTGAAATAGAGAAAAAGGCAAGAATCGTACGTCCTGACGATTCCAATCCCAACACAAGAATTGAAAGATTCTTGTATTGTTCTGCACGTTATAAATTCGCAGCCATTATTTTCAAGGTCAGTACACAATTATAATTTCTATTTAATTAATTCTTTGTTAGGTGCAGGGTCTTTTTTACGGCTTGTTTTTAGTTTGTATTTGCTTGTGCCAGTAAATATATGTGGCTTATGAGTCGACCAAAATGGCTGCCCCAAAGGGTGTAGCATGCCTGACAACATATGAGAGTTACATGTGTGTTGTCTTTTTAATAAGTTTTCTCTCTGTAGTTTTTCTAAAAAATAGTGTTTTTTATTATTATTTTGAGGTGAATCAATAATTTTTCCTAAAACAAAATTTTATATTTTAGAGTTTCAATCCGAAAAATACAATTATGGATAAGTTTGTGATAAGAGAAGGAAAAAACTATCGGTAAACAATCTGAAAATTCTGAGCAATCTGAACCAAAATTACAAAAATGCGATATACCAACTGCAAGTACAGTAGAGCGTCGAAAAGTGGAACCAATTGGGGACTGGGGTCCTTCCAGTTAATGATTTGTTCCAGTTTCCGACTTTGTACGAAAAAATACATTAACCTGTCCGATGTTCAAATTTTTCTCCGTTGCGTATCGCTTCCTGTTGAATTTTTCTCCGTTGCGTGTCGCTTCGTGTTGAATTTTCGTCGATTTTAAGCCTAACGAAAATTTTTATAATAATCATCGAGGCTATCGTATCGTTAAAAATTATTTCTGCATTTTGTACAAACAAAATAAATATATTAAAGAATATAAAAAACATGAAAATTATACTTTAGAAGTAAATTTAGTATCAAAAACATTCGATTCAGCACGACACAGTCCGACTGAAAATCGTTCCACTTTCCGGCCATTCCACTTATCGACGCTCTACTGTACTAGCAGTCCTATGCTGTTCCTATCAAACCAAATATTTAAATTTTGGTTTTTATTTCTGCTGCAAGGAATCAAATCAATTGCCTTTATGTTTAATATGTGAGCAAACATTTAGCAACAACTCAATAAAACCCTGTATGATAAAAAGACATTTAGAAAATGCTCATTCCAATTTTAAAAATAAACCACTTAGTTATTTCGAAGAAAAAAAATTTATTTAAATAAGTCTAAATTAATGAAATCAACATATACAACCCCTCACAAAGAATTATTACAAGCTTCATTGAAAGTTAGTTATCGTATTGCTCAGCAAGGTGAAGCTCGTGCTATTGCAGAAAATTTAATAAGACGTCATTGACATTTGTCAAACACTATTCAATCCTGAAGAAGTGACAAATATAAAACAGTTGTCACTTTCTAATGATACTGTAAAAAGGCTAATTGCACTTTGTGCAAACGATCTTCTTAATGAACTTCTGCAGAGAATCAAGTTTTCTGCCAATTTTACGTTACAGTTAGATGAAAGCACCAATGTCAGCGGATTGGCAGTACTTTTAGTTTTTGTGAAATATCAGTACAATGATGAGCTTTGCGAAGATTTGTTAATGTGTGACAATCTAAAAAATACAACTATGGGTTGTGATATTTTCAATAAAATCAATGATTTCATTCAAAGTAATGAAATAGATTGGAAAAAGTGCATCAACATCTGCACTGATGGAGCTAAAGCTATGCAAGATCCAATTTCTGGCAGAAGTTGTAAGGATTAAAGTGGCACATCCATCTTGTTCAAGTAGCCACTGTATTCTGCACAGAAAAAATTTAGTGGTAAAAAACATTCCTCAGTCTTTAAAAGACATTTTTAAGGCAAAATTTAAGACAAATATAGTTAACTTTATAAAAAAAAGTTTGTTAAATACTAGACTTTTGAGGCAGATTTGTACTGAAATGGGTAGTGATTACGACTGTCTACTATTTTATACAGAAATATGTTGGTTGAGCCGAGGATATATGAATTATGTTCTGAAGTATTAGCATTTTTAAACGAATGCAAGAGTGAAGCTCAGAAGAAATCAACTAAGGAAAAAATACAACTACACATTCATTTTATGATTTCTGACTACACTTCACAATGTGTAGTATTTTTGTGTGACATATTTGATAAACTTAACGCATTAAATTTATCACTGCAAGGCAAAAATAATAATATTTTCACTGCCAATGACAAAATTTCTGCATTTAAGATGAAAATTTCAATGTGGAAGAAAAGATGTAAAGCAGGAGAATTTGAAATTTTTGATAAATTGAGTTCTTATCTTTTAGAAAAGAAGATTCTCATTGATACTGATTTAAAAAAAGCTATAATTCAACATCTTGAGGATTTGTTGACTTCATTTAACAATTATTTTCCTGGCGATAATGAAATTGAAAATTATATGTGGATAGTAAATCCTCCTTCTACAAATAAAAAAAATTATAGCTTGTCAGCAAAAGAAGAAGAGCAACTGATTGACATTTCTACTGATACGACATATAAAGAAATGTTTTCTACTGTATCTTTATTGTCATTCTGGGCTGGTCTAATGAAAGCTTATCCAAACATAGCTGATAAAGCCATAAGAAAACTTTTACCATTTGTACAAAATACCATTCGCACAAATACATTTAACAATGTATTTGTGCGAATGGGGTTTGCCAAATACCGCGACACAAAAACTAAAAAAAGAAACAAGCTTGACGCATCAGCAGACATTCGTTGTCAGTTAACAACATGGGAACCAAATTTTGAAAAAATTGCTGAAGATTTATCGCAATAAATATCCCATTAAATTTTGTTATAAATTATTATAGAATAATTTAAATTTTGTTTATCGTTAATTATAATTATTTTTAGGAAATGTAATTTATGCATGTATTGAAATGACTTCTGTGATTTTATATACTATACTTATCAAATAATAATAAATAAATGTATGTACCTGATTAAATTTATTATTATTTACGTAAAATTAATAATCCACTTTTAGTTAAGTTAGTTAGTTAGAGCTTTTTTTACCGCACTCAGTTATAAAGGCTGTATACATCTAATGTAGTAATTATAAAATTTACACACAAAAATATAAGGGGTACTTTAGAAACAACTAATGGAGTAATGGGGTACATCAACAAAAAAGGTTGAGAACCACTGTCGTAAACTATTCATTTTGGTACTACACTATTAAATGGAAGTGTTTATTTAAAGTACAGAATACATACAATACATATATCATTAACTTACCTGTTAACTGAATTGACAAATTCCTTTTTAAGATTCTGATTATGGGTTACAATTTCTTGTATTAGGATGACATCATAACGAAGTATAATCTAGAATTTATATAATTTTAGATATTATTAATTTTATGTTTATATAACTGAACTTAAATTATTATTTTTTTAAATTCAGTTATATAAACATAAAATTCTAAATTATATTTACTTACATTTCTAACAATTTCTGCAATTTCTTCATTATTAAGTTTTTTGGCCCCTAAATTTTGAACATTAAAAGCACCTATTTTTAATGAAGATGATCTTACATCTTTACTAGAACAATATTTTATTTGATATGTGTATAAAAATACAAGAACAAAAATAAAACTTTTCATGCTTCTTGTATTACAGAAAATTTTAACTGAACTGTTTCTATTGTAACAAATGTTAATATAGGAATCTTTAGAAAAAGGAAGAGTTGCAAGTTATATTTGCATTGCTCTTTCCTGTTTAACAAGTAATTTTTTTATTTAAACAGGTCATTTATTATCGTTACCTTATCTGTAAGATTATTTCTATTAATTATTTAAAAATTGATTTGTGAATATTTTAATCTCTTTTTAGTAATGTCTAAATGTTTAAGTCATTTCATAGCGGTAAATACTTGATAGAAATTCAATTCTTTTTTCATAATTTAGTAAAATTCATATTACATAAAATATAAAATATGAAAAACAATTATTTATCAATAGCAAATCAACAGAACTATATCATCAATAACAAGAATACAGTAGACCCCCCCTATAACACGGGTTCATATAACATGGTGAAAAACTTGCGATTGTGTTCGTATAACACGATAAAATGTCATCGCCGACTCGTGTCGCAACAAGATTGGTTGAATCTGGACGAATAGCGGATATTGTACAAACCGTTGAGTTTAAACAAGCACTGCACCTACTAAAAAGCATTTATTATTTAATGGCCATAAAAATTATATTTTTATTAATGATGTCTCCAAAGTTAAGTTATTTTTCTGCGAAAAATTCGCTGATCAGAAAACACGCATTCGCCGTTCGATGAGCCTCTCTGCGACAAAAACAAACTTAAGCAATGCGTCGTCAAACGGTGCACACTCGGTATACCATTCGACGACGACCGCGACGAAAAAACCCTACAATTTTTTGTTTATAGCATAGTTTATATGGATTATTCCCAAAAAATTATATGTGATTTGGAAATATTGAGTCAGACTAGTCTAGAATCGATTAATTTTATGGAAGAAAAGCTTTCAAACAGCCGTAACCCCTAAACTGCACACATGCCAGGCTGTGATTGGTTCATGTAGTTAAATGATTCGTACAACACGGATTCATATAACACAGAACATATCTACCATGTTACAGGGGGGTCTACTGTACAAGCAACAGTAAATGAGTGCCATTTCTTTCAATTTGTCAACTAAATTTTTGAGTATTGATATATTTTCAATAGTAGTGTTTTTAATCTCTCAATCAGGTTTGTCAAAGTGAAATTCTGTTTAACAAAATATAGTGTTTCACATCATTTTGTCTTCAGTTATTCGAACAAAACAACTTGTTTTTAATTCCTTTGTCAAAGAAAGTAATATACTGTTGATGATGATGACTTAACCAATAAACAAAGTATGCCTTATGAAGTACTATAAACTAAAAATGATAGTATAAAAAATTACTGAACTGATGTTTGATTAGTCACATGAAAGAACACCTAAAAGACTGTCACTAAAATGTTGGTCTGGATAATGCTTCACAAGTTATTTGCTTGTGGTAAAAATCATAGAAATATTCATTAACATAATCCATAAATAATAATATAAAATAAGATTGTCAGGTCTTCATTAGTCACTAAACATTGTTCAAAATTTGGAATTTTCCATGTTGTGGAACTAGATGGCATCAAAGTTAATTTTTCACTGCTTTCAAGTGAGTAACAATGAACAGTTTCAACATTAAGACTAATAACTGTGAGTTACACCTAGATAATAGAAAACTTTTGTTACTTTCTACATAATTTATAAAATATTTATACAAATAAATTTAACATAAGTATTTTAAATTTGTATTATAATAAGCAACTTACTAAAACAAGAATATTTTAAAGTATGCCATAAATGGAACTGTCAAAATAACAAAACCACACAGTTTTCTATACAAATTTTCAACTATAGCAATTCAAAATTGCAAATGTTACAATTCGTGCTTTGCATAAATAAAAAAATTGCAGAATATGAAACAAACTATAATAAATTGTCAACTGAGTATAATTAATTTTTGGAAAGAATTCATCATAATTTTCAATTATTACAATACTGTATTTGTAAGTAGCTTATAGTATTTATTTTAATAGATAAAATAATTGTGTTACAGTTTAAATTATGAATTATTCAATGAAAACAATGGATTTTGAATGGATAATGCAATTAACGATCTATACCTCGTTTTAAAATTCATTATTTACGATTTTCTTTATCTTGGATTTTTGGAAGTCGAACACGACTGAAATGAAAACGTTGAGACAAACATGCGGGATAACAAAGAAGGACAAGATAAAGAACACTTATGTTGGGGGAAGCTTACACGTCACTGACTTAAAAGTTAAATTGGGAGAAGAGAGGTCGAGATGGTTTGAGTATGTTTATAGAAGACCGAATAATGCTCCAGCAAAGAGTGATGAGGTTGAAAGATGAAGGCATTAAAGGAAAGGATGACTTGAAAGGAGGAGGTGTAGAAAGACTTGAAAGAGTGTGGGGTGAAAATGGAAGATGCCCAAAACATAATGGAATGGAGAAGGATTTAAAGAGCCAACACTAAGAAGCTGGTAGAAAGCATGGAGATGATGATCTTTATCTAAGATTTTTACCATAAAATTTTGTTAATTATAGCTATTTATCACATATTTTTTACTGTTGTTTACATAAAATTACAATATATGTCAGTGAGACTGCCACACGTGGTTGTTAATATCTCATTTTCAGAACTAGAATGTTACTGTGAGGTTAGTGCATTTTTAAGTTTTGAGAATGTTCTTTTTAGTTTTGAAAGCTTCTCCCTCTCCTACAGCACTGAAAAGACCTTTTTTCCATGCCCATCGAGGATTTGTTCAGATCCTCAATGGGAGTGCTTGATAGTAAGTCAGAATTCTATTTACATTAATAGTAAGCTGTTAATAACAAATGAAATGATAGTTAGATTTACCTTTGGTCGCCATTTTAAACGCGATTTAAGAATGCATAGTAATCGAAATACTGCTCTGAGATTTAATAGTTACAATTATTCAAAATTAGACTTTTTGTGATATTAAAAATATATATTAATACGAAATAATAAAATTACTCACATTATTGATCATCATTTTCTTTTTTCCGACATTTGGTTTCTATCGAAGTTGATTCCGTATTACATACTGACGTTCTTTTTTTGTTCCTATTTTTATTCATTTTCTCAGTTAGGTTGCCATTTTTTTCTTTCTTCTCAATATTAGAAACTGGATCTGCAGGCATTGACTCCGGATCTTTCCATTTAGGTATTCTTCCGGAACCAGGATATATCATACTTAAATGCTTCATGAAAATTTGAAACCTTTCTCCAGGCTTTTTTGATGGCCATTTCAGGAACTTTTTATACATAAAAGAATACATGTACGAGTCTGAAAGATCTTCAGTGTAATGCTTTGACAAATTTTTTTTATTTTTTAGATATCCCCATAATCTTTCAATATTTTGAGTATGAACCCCCGTTCTTGGGTTTACAAAATTTTCTGAGTGATTGACTGTTCTATGTTCAATTTCTATTTCATCCAAGTCATCTATATGGTTATAACCTTTCCCTTCATCAGTCAAAACTACACTACCAGATTTTACAAACTTAGATATAACCCAATTAAATGTAGTTTCAGATCTATCCTTTACTTGAAAAATAAAGCAACTATCGTCTTGCCTACATATTCCGCCTACTACCCATTTTGTACTTTTTAGTTTACAGCCTTTATCGTAGTTACGTTCGCATATAACTGTTTCAACTATTTCGACAGTTTTATTTGGACCTCCAATTTTAAATGAGGTCATATTGTGCAAAGCAATCCGCATCACAAAACATATATGATTAGACCAATCGACAGCAGCCTTTCTAGAAATACCTGCAGCATGTGCTGAATTTGTTGAAGTGCATTCCAAACCTAAATAATGCCATATAAATGACAATATTCCAGCCCAAGAAATTTTACCACATTTACCTTTAAACGTTCCAGCAAAAACTGAACTGTTACTCCTGCAATTTTGACATCGCAACACACATGAATTTCTATCAGTTCGATAGACTATTTTACATGGTTTTGAACATATATTGCACACATCCTCAATATGTTGTAATCCTAAACTTACTGCAAATTTAAACCCTTTATCAATTCTTGGATCCAAACGTAATTCCAAATATTCAGATTCTAGTAGTTGATAAAATTTATGGGTGGTACATCCGGACCAAAATTCATCAGAATTAATATCGAAATTATTCATTATTAACTTATTTTGTGGGAGTTTGGGAAGAGAAGAGACAGTTGATGTTGATGACTCAATCCCGATGTTTCCCGACTCTTCCAAATGGCATTCCACCATGTCTACATAAAGATACAGTAATTATATATTGTAATATGACATTCAGACAAATTACTTGTATAATGCAGACAAATCACTTACTCAAAACCTGTAAAGCTGAAGAAGAACTCTCAAAAGTAGCAGGTGGTTCAATATCTGGCCGCTGTCCGAGAATCTCATCCATTATGGAAAAAAATTCCCATTGGCTTCTTCCTTGGCCAGTTTGCTTGTCCCCATCTTTAATTTTCCTATAAGTTTTCTTTAAATTTCTCCATTTTTCATCACATTGATTACCTGTGACAACGTAATTATTTTCTTGCAATGTTTGTGAAATTAAACTCCACACCTGAACGATATAAATTTTAGGTCATAGTGTTATAATTTTTTTCGTTTTGGTTTGTTTTAAATTTTAGCTCCTAATATTAACACAGAATTTAATAATTAAATACTTATATTTTAAGAATGACTATTTTCATTAAAAACTTTGAACTATAATAGGTTGAGGATTAAAATGTTTGTTTAGAAGACAGTTAAACTCTTGTCTTGCATAGTTTTTAAAAAGCTTTCCTCTACTTATGGGTGATTTCATGCCAAGGATCAGTTATTACACCTTTTTAATGATTCCACTGATGTATATTACTTTTTATTTTTACATAAATTCACTCTTATTATTTTATACCACCCTGTGTACTAATTTTCATAACAATTGCAATTTAAATGCTGCAGATGAATATCATTATGGGGCAAGTATGTCCTGTGCAACATTACTAAAATTGGTTTATATTTTCGTTTTAATACTTTTTAATAAAATGATTACATAATATGATAAACCAATAATCAATCCTCTAAGTTTTGTTTACTACAGTATTTCTATTATGTCATTACTTTAAAATGGCTCTATCATTTGGGGACAGACTGTAATAATTCCTTTATAGAAAAAAAAAAAATCCCTTTTTAGACTTGAAATGTACATACACTATCTGTGTTGCATTGATCTATTGTACTGTACAGTACTTGATATTAGCCAGCAATATTGTAATACTGGTCATGATAAATTAATATTTTTCTCTCTGCTCTATACGGTTCTGATATTATTTCTTTAATAACCGAGGTGTTTTTTTTATGAATATCTTATATGAAAAACCATATGGATTAATTGTTAAACAATTAAGTGTTAGACATTATGAGTGAGGACTTCTAATGAATAAAATTCCTTTAACTACTCGAAAAAGAAAAATAAATATTTACACACCTTCTTGCTTGGCCAACAAATATCGGAAAATTTATTTTCATGCTCTTTATACAGTGAAATCAGTAACTTTACAGCATTTGTTGACCAACGACCATGCTGTCCGTCTGCCCCATCCGTTAAGGCTGAATTTTCGGACGAAATTGTTTTTTGAACATTTTGTCGATCGCTTTGTGGGGCAGATACATGTTCTGAAACACAATGCTGTTTTATTTCATCCAAAGTTTTAAAATCTCGGCCGCAATCTCCACAACGAAACGCTTTACCCGCCATTTTGTAATTTAAATCACTGTTGCCACACCGATTTGCTTGCCATCGGTAGATTTCGGTAGATCGACTTTTTGTGGCAGAAAGGGGGTTCCAAATAAACAATAACGTGTTTTTTATCATTTATTTTATTATAAACTATAAAACAATAAAGAACACTTACATAAAAAAATAATAATTTACTAATTAAGTAGGTACATTTTGTCTTATTTTTCTAACAAAAAATTACCTTTTATTTTTCGGATATTAATAATAATAATAATAATTATTATTTAATATCTTCCGTTTCTATGTTGTTTAACACTCTATTTGTTATTTTTGAAATTAAATTAGCTATCACAGGAAAATCGTAACAGTAATTTTTTCCAATTAATTGTTTAGTAAGAAGTAAGCCAGTGATTGTTTCAGAGCTCAGTTTATTTCTTTGTTTCGTTTTTAACAGATTTATTGACGAAAATATTCTTTCCACATTAGCTGAAGAATGACGCAGACACAAGATATTCTCAACAAAACGAGACAACACTGGAAAAACAAGTGTTTCATCGCCCAGAGTAATAGTTTTAATATTTCGCCAGAAAACTTTAACATCTCTGCTAAACGACTGTATTTCTTGATTATTTCTTAATAGTTTCCATTCGGAATCTAAACTTTGAAGCTCGCGATCGGTTATGAGATTAGGAAATAACAAAGCAACATCTGTAATTGTATGTATAGTCCCACTTTTAACAACGGTTGAGTTCAAAAAACTAAATTTTTTTGTAAAGTTGTTTTTAAGAGGAAATCTAACAGTAATTTGGGTGCAGCCTTCAATGTAAAAATCCAAACAACGTAGTCAAAAAAATTTAATCTGTTCATCTGTAAGGTTCAGTTGCGTCATTGAAGCGATGACTTTTGCTCCAAAATACATGTTTTCTGTAGCTAAATATTTCTATCTATAGCTATTCTATCTATAGCTAATAGACTTTTGATAATTATAAATCTTGGATAATTTTTTAAAAATAAATTTACACTATACAGATTAGTAGATTAATTTGTTTATGTGAATTAAATAAATATTTACACGTATTTATTGAAGTTAAGAAGTTTTTTATGTATTTTATTTAAGCTGCGTATCCGTATGGGCACAATTGAAAACGCTTTAGGCATTGCGCTTGAGTGACCTAGAAAAATGAGTGTCTAAATTGCACTCAGATGCATCCAATCATTGAGATAGTTTTTCACATTATTTTCTGCAAAACAACTCGGTGGATGAACACATTAACTGAAAAATTTCGCAATTTACCGGAAATTCTTGACAAAAGGGATGGAAAGTATAAAATTGAAAAAATGACAAAAAGAATAATAAATGGGAGTTTCGTTTTGCTTTTTTCTACGGAGAACAAGTATGTGATTTAAATGATCGCGTTGTCGTCATCCATCTTTAATTTATTCTCCTTTCCGCCAGAAAGGAAACGAATGAAGTGCGAATAGCGTAGTGGATATCAATTGTGCAAATTACGAGGAAATAACACATGATTATAGACATGATGAAATTGTTCATGTCGGTACTATAATATGTTTAACAAAAATATATTAAATTACATTTTCTTCTTTTGAGAAGTTTTATTATTTAGGTGATAAATAAACATGTTTTCAGTTAAATAAAGAAATAAATATTTAGGCATTCATATACCTTATAATGATTTCTTAACACCAATCGGTACAAATATTAATATCTCGCAATTAATATTTGTTTATTCTGTAAATAATAATCTAGAATTTTATCATTCCTTACGCATTTTCTGAAATTGAATTCATAAAATTCATATTTTTTTTTTCCAGATTTTAATCTTCATACTTGAATCTACAGACTTGTCTTCGCATGAATCTACAAAATTTCTTTTTCTAGAATTTTGAATACATGTCACGTAATAGATAAAACGAACAAGCGCACTTTAGAGAAATGGCGAAAATTGAATGAAAAAGTTTTATTGACAGATATTAGAAAAGGAATAAGTTTGATTGATGACTATCGAAAGTTAAAACAAAACTTTAACTTGGGAATATTAAAATATATATATAGAGAGAGCAAGATATTGAAAAATGTGTACAAGTTTCAAGTGATTTGAAATTTTACTTTACAACAATTTAAATAAATAAATAAATATATATATATATATATATATATATATATTAAAATAATAATATACATATATTATATACTCACTTATTTAGTAATAAAAATTAATAATTTTATTTATTTTTTTATTTTTTGAATCTTTTCGCCCTACGGCACTGAGAAGTCCTTTCTTTCATTAGATTTATGAGTTTTATCAGGCTCACAATGGAGTGAAGAACGGAACCCAGCATATCCGAGTCAGACTGTCTACGAAAAATTTTGAGGCTTTTTCTTCTGAATTCTATTCCAGATCAACAACCGTAGTTAATATTTAATAATTATTATTTAATACTTATTTAATACAGTATAGACCTATTTAACGGAGTTGCCCATCATTCGAGATGTCAATTGTGGTGGGAGTTTATTTTGTAAACAAACTTTTCTCCATAATTTTAAAAAGATAAATGAGGTTTTCATTTGTTTCATTTTATTTACAACTGTACCAGTTGTAAATAAAATAGTGTTTTATTGTATAATTTAAAAGCTGTTATCGTACATGTTAAAGCATCCAAATCCAGTATTTCTTAAATCATTTACCAAAAATTCGGTTCTATTCGAGTTTTTGATTATCCGCGTGTTAAGATTCTACGATAATCGTATAAATTTAATTTGTAAATTGTTTACGTTTTGCAACAGACTATACAAAGCATAAAGTTGTTTTTAGAGTATCTCAGGACGGAGTTCGGAAGATTCGAACATCCAGAAAGAGTTCAAATTGAGAACATCAAGCTCAGACGAAAACATGAAATTGGTTATTTGTGTACGTTTTGACTCAAAATTGTGAATTCGGCAACCTCAAACGAGATAGATTCTGATGAATGAAGAAAAATCTCGACAGAATCAGACGACGGAAATTTTAAGCACCCAAAAACTTTGGAATGCCGTTAGAACTAGACTTAAAATATTGTGACTGCAATAGAAGAAACTCACGATTTAGTCTTATTGGAAAGATGGTTAATGGAATGGCAACTGATTCAGTGAAATGGTATTCAAGAGGAAAGAATGTGATATGAATTGGTTTCTTTTCAGAAATTAATGTTGAATGTAAACATTTTGTTTAGGCAAGATTGAAAGATGAAGTTTTTCCAGAGATGTGTGTTGTTCCAGCAATTATTAAGGGTACTTTGAACTTATGAAATAATTCATAAAGCGATTAAATATTATTTTTTATACGGTATGTTACGCTATGGTTGCTATATTACATAACTAAATCATTTAATTATTCAGAATTTAAGAAAATTTTTGTATTTCATTGCATGAGGTAAATTTAAAGACAAAGGTTTCCACTCTGACTAAATTGTTAGAAAGTAGTGGATACATTCACAAATTGCATGTTTAGCATGGCCGAATGACCGAGGTGCAGTGAGTCTCCGATGGATCCGAGATCGCATTAAAGCAAAAATTTTTCATAGATAATCGCCGATGTCTTGAATTTGTAGGATTCTGTCCTCAACACCCTGTTGCATCCATTGGTCTGGTCAAACCCATAATAGGCATGATAAAAAATTCTTTTTGTGACCGACGGAGAGTCAAAAATAGAAAAACTTGCATGCATTTACTTTGAATTTTGTAGTTAATAAAAAGATTTATGTATATTTAATATACAAATATTTTATTAATTAAGTACGGACATCCCCGTATAACACGGTAGTTAGGTTCCGAAAAAGTGTCATGTTATGCGAATCCGTGCTATAAGAAACAAAGAAACAAGGGACTAATGCAAAACATAGGGTGAGGTTTCAAAAGTTAGCAAAAGTATACTATTCTTTTTTCATAATTAAGAGAAATATGCTTATTAAGGCAATCATTAATTAACTAACAATTAAATCAAAAGTATTGCACGTTAATATTAGGTTTTATTTCACTAATAAACATTTTTTTTTTGGAAAAATATCATCTTCTAAGCCTTCCTGTTGACAATACTTTATCAGTAACGTCTTTGATTTTTCTCTACTTTTTCCATAAAATCCGATATTTTTATTTGCTTGCATTTGCCTAAGAGAGCTTTAAAAATTTAATATTTTATTTAGCAACTTTTAATTAAATCTAAAAAAAATAAAACACAATGACAGTCTTTCGGGTTTATTTAGAGCACTATCACCAACGACAGCGACACAACCTGATTTATAGGAAAGTTAGAATAAAGAAGAAGAAAAATTGTACAATCAGTTGTCATTAAAGAAAACCGGCCGAAAGGTACAAAACAAGATTGAAATTTTCAATATTTTAAAATCCATGGACAAATATGAAACGACAAGCACGCTTGATTGAATGAAAGAAATATTGAATGACAGAGTTCGGACTTAAAAAATGTGGCATTTTGTACGGGGACGTCTCTAATTCTCGAATCGTGTTATACGAGGGATATCTGTATATATAAAATCTTAAATATTTAATTTGTGTGTTAGTGTATAAGTGCCATTACCATACCAGATCTATTTGTATCTTACCAAAAACTCGATCAGGAAACTCAATTTTTATTAAAATACAAAAATCAAACGAAACAAACTACGCACTCAGCATCTAAATGTTATATCAACAAACATTTATTTTCCACAAAATAAATGCTTGTTTTTATTTAAAATTTTTGAATTTCTCGCATTGTCTGTTCTTCCTGTCAGAAGAAAATCCATCAATTTTTTTCATTCTCTTTCGTACTTCAGTATTACCAGAGACGCCCTATTTTTATTCTCGAATATTTCAAATTTGCAAAAGTAAAATATATAAGACAATTTTTTTTTTCTAATGTTAAAGTCTCTTCAGAGCATTTCACTCCAACAAATTTTTCCTTTAATTTAAAATTGCTCATTCCATAGTCCACCCTTGACGATAACAGCAATCTCTTTATCAATTTTTAAATTGTCTTCGAACAAAAATATAAAAACAAAAATTACAAAAATATAGTTGAAGTTTCGCAGTAGTTGTAGTAATAAAAGTTTTATTTTATTTTAAACAATTCTATAATAAAATATTAATGTTTTCTACACAAGAGAGAAGCATTACGAATTTTCATAGAACCAATTATTAAAAAAAGTACTTCGTAGATTAATTCGTAAACTTATACAAATTGATCTTTGAAATATTTTTAAACGAAGTAAAAATTATTATATATAAATGACAAATTTAATGAAGTTATTTTTTATCATCATTATCATAGAACACAACATGTCTTCATTCATTCCAGCACAATACAAGTTTTTTGCATTTCTTTTCAGATAGATTCAGTAAAAATATCTTTGTTGATATTTCACATTTTATTGTTTTTTGGTCTAGTTGTATTGCATTTTCGATATTTTTGTTTTCACAAATACTTTCATAAATTCCTTTATGGATATTTTCTCTAGTCATATCTAAATAACAATTTTCTTAAAAAACGGCGTATTTAACTTATTTTATCCTGTAAATACAGAATTATTTCTGAATATTTTGATTTATATTTATTTTCTTTCATTTGAATTATTGATTTTATATCCTAATTTTCCAATTTTAATTTTTCTGAACTTTTCCTATAGTTATCACTCCAAGTATCATTATTATTATATTTTAATCAATATCAAGAGTAAATTTATTGTTTTATTGCTAGTAGACTATTTATATGCTATATAAATTAAAACATTTATATTTATTTTTCTGTTAGTAAGTGATCATGAAGAGAAACTTTCTTTACAAGGTACAGCAAATAATATAAAGGCTAGTATAGCTTTATTATAATTGTTTAAAGTTATGTAAGAATAGTAACAATACTTTTTTATATATTGAAAAAAATTTACCATAGTTTTTTAATTCTTCTTTATCAGAGAAAGTATAAGGATTGCCCAATTGGAAAGAGGATACATCCTATTCTATCGTGCAAAGTAGCGATTGGTAGGCTACCTTAACTGCGGGTAATCTCAACATAGAAGAAGCGTGCATTAAGCATTGGCGGGAATAGATTTTATTATCTCCAGTAATCGGTATATTAATGTGAAGTTAGTTATAACGGAAGCGTTCAGAATCGAACAACGGGTTGTAGTTCAGTTTTAAGTGACTGAAGGGAATAAGTGTGATGACATCTATAGATGAATGAAGTACGCTTACAGTAAACATCGTTCAGGACGAACAGTAGTGAATAAGTGGTGCAAGAGTTACAGAGAAGGCCAATTTAGGATAAATCGAGACCAAGTCAGGCATTCATCGTAATCTCCGCTGTGGACGGCACTCAGAAGTGACAGACGAATTACAACGTAAACTATAACTTTGCCATTTTCGGACCTCAAGAAAACTTTCCAGAACAAAGATTCATGTCAGACGATGAGGTAAAGAATAAGTCGAAGAATTTCTTACCAGCAACCACCAGAATTCTACGTGGTGGCATTGATCTGCTTGTGAGACACTGGGATCTTTGCTTAAATAAACATAGAGATTTCTTTTAGATTCGCAATAAATGTTTGCCAGTTCTGATATGTGTCCACATTTAGACAACCCTTATGCATTAATTATCAGCTTATGTAAGAATTACGTACGAAAATTTAATAAAAACACAAATTCCTTCTTCTACAGAGGAATTACACTTAACATTCAGCAAATATGTTGCTTTTTTGATAGAGTTTATTAAACAATCGGTTATTTTTAACTTTAACCAACCGCTTCTATTCAAAATTTCAAATTTGAAAATAAAAATCGTCTATGTTATCCATCGTTTTTGTGCCATGAGAAACATCTCTGAAGCAGAAAGCACATGCTAGGAATGAAAGGAAATATGTGTAACTTAAAATTCAAGTTTTTTTTTTTCCATTACAAACGAAATAAATGAATTAAAGAGAGTAACTGTTGTCTTTCAATAATAGATGAGCAGAAATTAAACGATTTTGAGGCATTTTAATAAATGTCCTACTGTCGAATAAATCACTTACTGTAGAAACCTGAAGAATTAAAATCGACGCTCAGGATAATGATGGATATACTTACTCAATGCATCCATACACTAACAGACGAATATTTCTGAATCATTATAAAAATTTATTTTTATTCTCCATTTTTCTGTCCGGAATTAATTTTAACAATAATTATTTTACGAAAAAGACATAATTTATATTCATAAAATAACAAAAAAAAACTTATTCGATATTTCATTTAATATATTTAGTTGTTATCAAAATGTTAAATGCAATTGAAATTTTTGATATTTAACGAAGCATTAACTGATTCTATCGACATTGTTACGCCGACAGCGAAGGTTGTGGATTATTCAGAGTTGGAATAGTCAATACAGATAATCTCGTCAGTTTATTATTCCAGATTTCGTTGTTAAGAAACGTCTTCAGACGATCGATGTATTGTCTGTAGTAGTGGATGTTTCCGTGTTTGGCACCTTTTATCCATAAAGGTTCAACCGCGCGAGAGCAGTTCTTAAAAATTGAAAATACGCAATCGAAACCGATTTTTTCGTCTTTGGTGCCGTAAATAATGAGAGTCGGCGATTTAATTTTTGACACTTTCTCTAATTTCTCACTCGGAAATGTGAAACGATACTTTACATTCTTGAATATGGGTAATACCAGACGAGATACAGAAAGGAGAGGAGAATGTAGAACCACTCCTGCCACTTTATATCTAGAAGCCAGATCGATGGTAGGTATCGCTCCTATATCTTGACCATACAGAATAATTCGTTTGGGACCGATGCTGTGTCTAACTTGAAGAAGACCCCAGGCAGCTTCCGCATCCGCGCATAAATTGCATTCTGAAGGTTTTCCCGTGCTCTGTCCGTATCCGGAATAATCGTAAGTGAATACGTTATGACCCATTCTTCTACCCAAATACAGTAAATTATAACTGAGAAGTCCGAGATCTGAAGTGTTGTCGTGACTGTAAAGTATTGTTTCTTTTGAATCCGGATTGCAATTGATGTACATACAAGCAATTTTGTTGCCTCGAGAAGTTCTGGTAAAAGATACATCGA
This sequence comes from Centruroides vittatus, assembly GCF_030686945.1. Taxonomy (NCBI): domain Eukaryota; kingdom Metazoa; phylum Arthropoda; class Arachnida; order Scorpiones; family Buthidae; genus Centruroides; species Centruroides vittatus. The sequence goes on from NW_027120774.1 coordinate 70,010, forward strand.
AAATTCGTTGTAGTTCGTTTTCTGAGAAAATCCAACCGATACATGGATTAAGGCATAGACTCAATTTAGTCTTTTCGTTATTGAGTTTAAAGACGTAATTCGTTTTGGTGGGTGGCACTAATGTTAATTTAGTAAAGATTTTCCACGGTAAAGATGGGCAACAGAATATAGAGATGAGGCTCCTTAGCTTCGGAAAGTAACTCATCTCTGCCTAGATTTTACATCGCCATTCGTTGCCTATTGTTATATTGTTGTCAATCCAATAAAGTAGTTTACATATTGTTTAAATACGTCACATTTAATAATTATTTTACAAACCTATAAATATATAAAATTATGATACGTAATTTATTCCGTGTGAAAACTTTAATGAAAAATAATTTTATAAATTAAATCTGTTTAGCAGCGGTTCACACTTTGCAATTTTCATAGCCCAGGTAAATGCAACCGCAATGACTACAAGTTTTAGGCGGAGATCAGGGTGACATACTCCAGCATTGTCCAATGAAATTCTAGTAACGATGACGTGATTAGAAAAATGAACCAACCTTTAGAAGAAAACCCAAAGGTTATAATTTTAATGTAGGATTCTACGGGCATTCGTCAATTATGGATCGATTCTGTTGATCGTGATTCCAACTCGGTGCTCCGACTCACCTCCATTTTGAATAGTCACAATGAGGTACAAGGACGACGCCAGCCAATGGGTAAGGGGGGGGCAAGATGATGTAAATTGATAGAGGATATGAATTGTATGTAGGTAAAATAGAAACGATTCATAAAGTTTTAATCATTTACTATGTACCGGAAAAGAAATATCTGAAATAAAACATTTTCTTTAACTTACAAGAAGCCTAAGAAGATTATTTTAATTAAAACTTAGCATTTAAATAACTTTTTCGAATTTCTAGGGGAGGGCAACTGCCCCTCTGCCCCTCCCCCTGGCGACGACCTTGATGAGGTAATCTCGAAGACATTCGGTCAATGGTTTTAAGGTTAGACGGCCGGATGGCCGAGCGGTCAAGGTGGCAGACTACCGCTCTGGGGGACCCGGGATCGAATCCAAACGGGTCGAGAAATCCCCAGGAATTTTTCGGGGGGTGGTCCGTTCGGATATGTCGGGCCCCGTCCCTCACCACCCGGTCGCCCCATTGTGGGCCTGGCCGAATCCATTATGGGCCTACTAAAAGAGGCCCTCTTAGTGCCCACAGGGCGAAAAGAGTTAAAAAAAAAAATGGTTTTAAGGTCACCAGACTTATGCTTTTGTCTTAGCCCAATCTTTGTAAAATTTTGATCAATTCAATCCTGGCAAGGCATACATTGTAACGTAGCTTTCTGCTTATCTCACGGCACAGTTAACAAAACCGGAATTCCTCATTTTCTCGACTTCTTCAGTGTCAGAACATTTTCGATTGTATCACGGATATCGAGTCTCTTAGGACAAAGGGATTGTCGCTTGCGAAATTTAATACAGTGAGTGCCTCGAATAACGGACTTTCTGTTTGGCCGTTACGTGACTCGAGCAACGGACTGGCTGCGAACAACGGACCTTCCGGCATAATTGGTGACTGCTCCATGGGTGCGTTCTTTAATAGCGGTCGCTCTGCGCCTCCGCTACTACGGGAGTGCGCTGCTGTTTGCAGGCATTTAGGAACGATGGTGAAAGAAAGAAAGATGGCGGCGCCCGCACTATCGATAGTTTCGTGATGGAGGAATCTATAATTCTAAAATATGAGCTTTAAAAGGCAAAAGAAGGGTCCCAATTGTAAAATTTAACCATAAAATGAATTATTTGTTGAAAGAGCATTCAAAATAGTCTCGAAAAAAAATTCGTAAAGACACTTACATCACCGCGTGCACTAACTCGCGCTTTCATATAATGGACCCGGAAACGAAACTATCTTAGTCATGGAAGACGCCATGTTGCTTTTCACCGTAAACTACTACTACAAGCGGCCGTTTTCGCCGTTCGACAGCGCGCACTCCCACCGGAATTTAGGAACGCGTTCCTCGGGAATTTTTAAACGGATGTCGCTCGCGCAGAGTTACGCGGAGGAATAAAAGAACGCGCCCCATGTTCATTTTTTTATGATACAGTACGATTATTTTATGCTGTGGAACGAATTAGATGTTTTAACATGTATTTCTATAGGAAAATGCGTTTTGTATAACGGACGTTTCACTTAACGGACGTGCACCTGGAACGGATTAAATACGTTATATGAGGCACCACTGTACTTCGGAAGTATGTTTTTCAAGAAATTCAACATTCGCCCAAATAAATTTTTGAAAATTAAATTCCGCATTTTTATATTTTGGTATTCGACATACGTTCTATTGGAAATACTGTATGTCATATAATAATGTCCTATATTGGACCGGTGTCCCATATCAAAAACACCTAACGGTCCTAATTAGAACTCTTCGTCATCTTGAATATATCTCCCAACCACTCGAAAACGACAATTACGAGAGTTGTCGTATATGCCTATTGACTTACCGTATTTTACGGACTATAAGACGCTATGGACTATAAGACGCACCTGAATTTTGGAGGCAATTTTTCGAAGAAAAAAGTGCGTCTTATAGTCCGTAAAATACGGTAATTTGTGAGATAACAATGCTTGTTAATACAGTGACACGGCAGCAAAGAATAAACCGCAAGTACAAAGATCCAGAACTTAGATTGCAGACTCACGTTGATCGCAATCGCACAAAAGCATCCTTATCAGCTCCTCTATTACTGCCATTTTACTTCTACACACTTTTTACTACAGTGATTCGCGAACTTCATATTGAGACTGATAGATCTTACTTGTGGCTCGTTGGCTTCTCGTATTTACAAAGGTCTATTTTATGCGCAGGTCGAATAAGTGCGGCTTTTCCCTAATAACAGAGAATAAACTTCAGATAAAAAGTAAAATAAACTAAAAATAAATTAGCATACTTTTGGATTCTAAATAAAGTCACGATAAATTTTACGCAGTGCTTTAAAATTCAATAATTCATTAAATCAATTTATAATTATTATTTATGATAGTTCATATTTTTATTTTCATTGAGTACTATCTTTTATTTTCTATAAATTATAAGTTTATTTTATAATTATATTTTCTTTTATTCATAGTTCACTACACAGTAGGCTATAAGCTATAGACCTATTTATTTTGATGTAATATTTCGTGTTAAATAAAGTGAAAGTCAAAGTGAAAGAGTCGATTAGACCCTGTAGTGTCTTTTCACACTTCTTATTTTCTGAGAAGTGAAAGAAGTTTTTATTGAAACAAAAGATGAGGACGATGATTACATCTGGACATTATTATTTTTTCTCTGGAGATGGGTCGATAGCCTTATTGTGAAACTTCCAATTTTTAAAAAAAGTGTATAAGAAATGTTGAAAATGTGCTTCAACTTTTCCAGTTTCTCTTTGTACAAATTTTCTTTATATATGTATATAAAGAAAAATTGAATATATATATATTTATCTCTATATTAATTATGAATAAAAATAGTTAGAAAATATAATATGAAGTTAACAGCTACAGTTTTTAAATAAATGTATAATTTCAAATTTACATCCCTGTTGGGTCATGTGACCCATTCCAATACAAGTCCGCCGCTTTCAATACCTTAATTAAGAGGGCGTTTTCGCATTCGTCCACTCCAGCAGCACTGGCCACCGAATTGGAGCATGTCAGACGCGTAGCGACCATCCACAAGCTCGTTAACAGATCGGTTAATCGTCACCGTCGCACAGCACGTATCTCCGACATCCGATCCCGTCTCGCCAATCAACCTGAAGATGAGTCACGGATCCCCGTCACGTATAATCCGTATGTGGCGACGTTATATAAGAAGATTACCCGCAAGCGCCGTATTAAGATCGCATACAGAAGACGTCCCACCATCTTGGACATACTCCGTAACGGGAAGGATCCCCCCGACCCCAACAGGCTTCCGGGCGTTTATTCCATTCCTCTTAAGGATCACAGGTTTGACAGAAACCTTGTTTACATCGGCTCAACCAAGAGATCTTTGGGGATCAGATTACGTGAGCACAATGCTGATATTATGCATGAGAGAAATTCTACGGCACTCTCAACTTACGCCACTGATCCGGACATCGAAGCGGCCCTCAACCAAGCCAGGCTTATCATCGCACCGCCTCACCCTGAACATCTGAGGTGGTTGGAGGCTATCTCCATTTACAAACACAGCCGCACCGCCACCTGCATTAATTATAAAGAGGAACTCAATTTGTCCACCGCCTGGCAGACCCTCATCGACACGGACCTTTAATCGCCATCTGCTTGCACCGTATGCGCATGTCTGACCAGCTGCATCGTGAAGCATTCGATTTCGGTTTAAAAATAACTCGTTCTTTTATTCGATCTGCGTTCCTCGTTTTTTACCGTCTGAAGAAGAACTACAAAGTTCGAAAACGTTAACGGAAATTTTTTCGTTTTGCGTCTAACACCGGTAAAAGGTTCCAGAAAGTGTAATTTCAAATTTACTAGTTATACTTATTATTAACAGTTCAAAAGATTTATTGATGTAAGTAAAAACCTAATATTAAAATAATATAATTATATACTATATTACAATTTTATTCAAAACCTAAAATATGTTTTTAGAAAAATAAAAATTTCATGGCGAATTTATCCCTTTATCAGAAAAATATTTGAGTTAAATATTAAACTATATTCATTTTACATTTTTAGCTTTTAAGAAACAGCTTTAGGCTTTAGTTTATTATTATTATAATTCTTATTTTTATTTACTTATGTTTTTAAATTACTATTTTACGATAGAAAGCATAATGTAAAGGATGGAAAATTTAATGAAATATCATTATTTTAAGTTTAAAGAACACATTTTTAACTCGAGACATATTACAGAATACAAAATATTTGCAAAAAAATAGAATGGATTAACAATCCATTATAACCCAGTTATTATTTTTAACTAAATACAAACAACGTCTTAACACTGGGGAAGAATGGATTATATAAAAATGTTATAGAAAGTGAAATCACGATAATATTTTCACAATAAAATGTAGAATTAAAACATCACATCATCCACCGAATAGAATAAACAAAATATTATAACTTATATTTCAGTAATTTTAGAGTATAATTTATTCTGTTACATAATAAAAGTTGCATTTTATAAATTATGTTATGTAATGTGTAAAGGTTGTGTGACATAAAAACGAAAAATGTAAAAAAATGCGTTTTAAATCACACATTTTTTTTAATTATAAAAATACAGTGAATTATTTTCCTTCTTTCATCCATAATAGCCAATTATAGGACTAAACTGCCGTAATGGATGATATTTTCGTCATGAATATGTTCACTGCTACTCATGAATTCACAATAATAATAAAAAATACAAAACGTACACCGATCTTTAGAATATAAAAGATTTAAGATTGTGGATAGATCTAATAAAGAAACAAGCCCCGAGAAAAAAAAGAAATTATTATTCTCTTGCCAAAGTGGCAAAGTGAGAAATTACGCATTCTCTCGCTAAAAAACGTCTAGCTTCAAAGCTTTTTTGATTCTTTCCGCCTGTAAGTACTAAAAGGCTTTTTCAAACCCATCGTGAGTTCGACCAGGTCCATTTGTGCAAAAGTGTTCGTTCTGCTAGAGCCCTTGGAGAAAGCTATTTGATCTTAAAGAAATGCAAAATATGTAACGAGGAATTTAAGTCAAATAGGTACACTAATATAAATGTCTGCTTTGAAAATAAAATGGTAGAATTTTTTAATATATTACATTTTTTTATATTAACATTTAATATTTTATACTGTGTTAATATTTTTTTACACTTTTTATATTAATAAAAAGTGTAAAAAAGTTTACACTCATTATCCTTTTACTATTAAAATTTTTTCTACAGGTGTAATAAAGTACACAAAATTTTTATTAAAAAGAATGACTTCGAGTACATAATAGAATTATATAATGCAGAATTTTACGATAAGATCAGCACTTCTAAATTTTACAATTATGGTTACGATTGTCACTTTTAAAATGTTTTCCTTCATAAAAAAGGTAATCCTAAAATTTTATTTCAAACAGTGTGTCCTATTATAGGACGACTGCCAGCCAATGGGTAAGGGGGGCAAGATGATGTAAATTGATAGAGGATATGAATTGTATGTAGGTAAAATAGAAACGACTCATAAAGTTTTAATCATTTACTATGTACCGGAAAAGAAATATCTCAAATAAAACATTTTCTTTAACTTACAAGAAGCCTAAGAAGATTATTTTAATTAAAACTTAGCATTTAAATAACTTTTTCGAATTTCTAGGGGAGGGCAACTGCCCCTCTGCCCCTCCCCCTGGCGACGCCCTTGGTCCTATAATCAAAGAAATATAGTATTAAAATTTAGTTAGATTATATAAATGCTAAAATATCTATCAGGTATCATTAACATTTTAAAAAGTATATTTGTAAAAAAAATGTAATGTAACATTGCTGATAAAATTTCATGAAATGTTATAATTTTTCGTCGCTTGAATGGAGAATTGTTTAACGGAATATAAAAAGTTTTGATATATTTATTATTCTTTCCTTAAGCAATTCAATTAATATCATAATCAAATTCATTAAGTTAATGAATTTGATTATGATATAAATTGGATTGAAATTGGATTGATAAAAGTTACAATTAAACTAAAATATAAATAAAACTACATCGTTTCTTTTGTAGTTATTCAAATATGAACATTACGCTAGAATAAATAACTAACTAAATAAATATATATACTGTATATGTAAAATTTCTTTTCCGGCCTTTTGATTTCTGTCGTTAACACGTGGTCTTTCCTTCTTGACCTCGAAACTTCTGTTTCAGTGTTGCCAGCTCGTGTCGAAGCTTGTTCTACGTTGCCAGATACCTTTACATATATACTATATATATTAAGTTTTGTAGTCTTTCATCTTAATAAAAAACTAACCTTTTGAGTGCAAAGAGATATAATGTAACTTATTAAATGGTTTTAGCTTTTTAAAAGCTATCTATGTTTGGAGCTTTGTAATCTATAATTATTTTTCTAAAACTCATTTACTATCCATGATCAATCATCGATGCGTTTTCTAAGCTTCATAATTACAGATTTAATATATTGATCTGCTTAGTGCATATAATTGTATCGTATTAACTATTCACTTTATTTTAATATATTATTTTTATATTTATTTCAATAAAGTTAAACTTAGGTTTTAAAAAGACTCAATTTTCGAACAAATAGATTCACGAACAGATTTCCTCGGTTCACGAACAGAACTCATATTTGCCTCGGCTGCCGAACAAGCTCGATGGCTCGACCAATCAGCGACAAGACTACCGATTCAGAAGTTCGTGGCTCTGAGATCTTCCGCGTCATTAGACGTCACGACACGAATTTCGACGACATTGCTATTTAAATTAGATTTCAATGCGCATGCGAGAAAGATACGACTTCCGTTTTTCGGTGCGCGCCGAAGCTCAATTTAAATCAAATTAATTAATAACGTCAATTGACGCAATATAAATGGAATCAAAGAATTTGTGTTTAAAAGGTGCTTAAATCAAATTAGATAAAAATTTATTATATAAAATACAGTATTGTATTATATATATATTACATTGCATTTTTAGGCATTTTTATCATAAAATACAGCAGAAAAGTAAAAAAAAAAAAGCTTTATTTTGAGAATTAAGGACGGATTAATCCATTTTATATTGTTTCTCATGAGAAAATTTATTTACGTTTTAGAACAAAACGATTTTAGAACAATTTTTAGGAACGAATTACATTAAAAACCGAGATTTGACTGTATATATATATATATATATATATATTTATTAATATTTTAATTAACTCCTGGAGCAGTTTAATCTAACAGGTTCCTACGCTAAAACAATGACATAATACAAAATATGTTTAGTAAGTGGGTTATTATAATATATTAATAAGTATTATTTTATTATGAAAAATACCTCTAAGTATATAGAAAGGTATATCATTTCCTATTAATATAAAAAAATTATTTTTTCAATTTTTAGACTAAACATCGGAATGTAAGGTAAATATCTCATTAATAATTAAAATAAATTAAATAATTCAATTTAATTTAAAAATATTTGCTCAATACTGTAGATGTGTAATGAGATCATAGAAATTAGTACATTACATTAAAAATGCTTTGATAATTTTAATTTTTATTGTAATATTATGTAGCAAACGAATATTAATATAAATATATAGAATTTTTATTATTCAAACTGCTGTAATAAATAATCGTTGATAAATAATAATAATTGTCATTATTAAGTTCAGAAGCTTGTTTTCTCTTAGTACAATTATCGAAAACTTTCCACCAGCAGATAAATGTAGATTTTCATAATTTCTCTCGACTGATAAATATAAAAATAAATGATTTTATATAAGAAATTTTTTAAACTTAGGCCTATACAAAATTTATTTATTTATTAATATTTAAAATATAGATACCCAATGGTCCGATATTTTTTAATTTAATTCGATGTATAAATTTCGTATCTTCCCAATCTTCTGGAGGTTTTATAAATGATGGCTCTAAACCTTCGTCATACCAATAAAGTTTAGCTTTAAAAAATCAAATTTATCATATAAACAAATTTTTGGTTACTGTATAATTTTAACTACATGAAATCCATCATTAATATTAATTATTCATTATAATTAATAAGTTTACATATATATTTTTAATTAGATGTAAATTATACCACTCACTATGCATAGTTGAAGCATCGAAATTACTATTGCATTCACACAGAAGAGCCTTTTCTTCTTCCGAGTCGCAATCTGTTAAATTGCAATATACCATCCAACATTTTCCATTAAAAATAATACAGTTTTCTCCTTCCATCATCGTTATACAATGGCATTTTCCCTGATTTTAGTAACGATTAAAATAGAATTATCCGTAAAATTATAAAATAATTGAAGCAATTTATATATTTACCTCACGACAGTAACCAGCAATGCAGAGTTCCCAAGTCGAAGGATCATTAATGTCAAAATATCTAAAGTCATGCCAATTATTAGTTTGACAATTTTTCTCTAAAAAATATATTTAAAGAAATTAAGTACTTTCATTTAAGTGCGTTATAAGAGTTTGCTTAATATAGATTTACCGTTATTCAATTTTTTAACTAGAGCATATACTTGAATAAGACGCGTAGGTGATAATCCTATGGTTACATGGTTCCAGTTCCTCAGATCTCTGCAATCAATAGCCATATGCAATGATTTTATAAGAGAAAATTCTGTCTCTTTTGCAGTTGGAAGTTGTTTTTCTTGTCCAAATATTAAATTAATAAATAAAAAAAGTAATATAATATTACTCCAGAATTTAATACTAAGCTTTGAATGCCAGAAAACCATTATTGGTAGCATATAAATCCGTAGATCAACAAATAATTTATGAATTTTTTATAAACAAAAGTTCAATTATTGCTTAACAATTTAAATAAAAATATAATTTTAATACCTGGATTATTATAATTAACTATTAAATACGTAGAATTTCTGTGCTCACAATTCGCATTTCTTAATATTTTCAAGAATAAAATTCTATCTAATGTAATTAAGATATTTATTAAATTTCTTTCATTAAATAATTACTAAAATATTCTAAATTCATTTAAACCTCTTAAATCGGAAATAATTTCAGAAAAAGGATATCGAATAATTTTTCTAAACTTTAAAATTACTCAATTAAAATTTTTCAAAATATATTAACATTCTTTTCTAAATAAAAATTGTAAGTAATATTATCAAGTAATTATTTTATTATTACGATGGATACTGGATAAATCGAACCTCTTTAACTCGGAATTCTTGCTAACTCAAATTTTATTTTTGTCTCCACTTAATTTCCACAGACTTAATTAATTACATATTGGTTAAATCAGTCTAATCAATCTATTTTCAGGTAATTTACGTATTATTAAGCGAGACAGACAATAGAATTTTCCGAAAGTCCTTAAGAAATTAATTATAAGATTCTAACTTCTAAATCCTTTGCCCACGACTAGAAGGCCTGATCCAGTTAGGGCAAATTTAGATTTCACATCGATTTCTAACTTGGATCCTTTCCAACATTTGATAGTCAATTACCTCACAACCGAGCCGAAACACTATATTGGAAAACCGATTTCTTCAAAATTTTTTGATGTATTGAGAAATTCAATATTTTTATATCAGTTTTTCAATATTTCGAAGAACTTGAGAAAATTTGTGCTTTTTTTTATTTATACATATTTTAATGTTACCATTAAATTTTACGTTGTAAACATGATTATCCTTATCCTAGTACTGTACATTGATGCATGCATTAATATGAAACTGACTTTTAAAAGATAAAAACAATTCAGAGAATGAAATAATAACAATCTACCACTTTTACTTATAATTTATAATTTTCAAGTAATTAAAAAGTAAAATATTATTTTATAATTTTTACAGTAAACTTAATAATTTTAAGCAATTTATTCAATTTCAGTTGTTCGTTCTCATCAGTGGCCGAGTAGGCAATACTCTTGAACTCTGGTATTTGGTAGCAAGTTCATTACCAAAAGTTGGCCCCAAGCTGGCTTTCCGGGTTTACTTTACATATCTATTATCTAGATAGGGGCTAGTTTCCCATAAAAAGCCCTCTTAACAAGCACTCTGCCCTGGCAAGTCGTCCTTTTATTGGTCGCCTTATCCCATCAATCCAGTCTGGTTTGACTTTTCCAAATCGACTTTTTTCTTCCACTTTCGAGTCAGTCAGTCTCTTAAAAAAATTAATCAAACAATCCAATTTTCTTGTAATTAATTAACATTTTTGCACTGTTTCAGCTTTTAATTTTGCGACAAACTGAAATAACCTATAGATATAATATAAGTTGTTTATTATATAATCTATGCACATATGATTGTAATTAAGTATATTTTTTATTTCATTAATCTTGAATTTTAATTTGGTTACTTTTCTGTTTTTATAACTATTAAATAGTAAAAATATACTGAACATATTCTTCTTGAATTAAATACTAATAAAATAATTTATTTATTCCTTAAAGAATATTTAGCATATTTCTGATTAAAAAATTCGAAAGTGATAAATAATTACACTCTTTCAAGGTTCTTTAGAATCGTCAATCGATAATTTGCAACTCTTCTTATCTCTCAATAGACTTTTTATTGAAATTATTTCTTTTTATTATTTTCTTATCTGTGATTATTTCTTAATTGATGCAGAACCCGAATTTGAAAAATTGCAGACAGCAATTTACAATGCCATAAACTTCAGAAAAATGCTTACATATCTACATTTAAAATATTCTTAAGTTCTAAAAAATAGCCAATTCTAAAAAATAGGAACGGGAAATCACGATTTCTTTATTATATTATCAAGAACTAACAATTAGTAAACTATGCATGATTCTGAAGCATTTTTCTTATGAATGATTGTTTTTTCTTAAATATTTTCATAAAATTAACTACGAGCAGTAAGGAATCTAATGATAATCGAAAATAACACATTTGAATTTTGTTTTGCTTACCATTCCTCTACAGATCAGATTTTAGAAATTTATTTTAAAATATTTACATTTATACAAAAAAATTTTCTTTTAGAAATCATTATTTGTTTTACTAATCTACTGCACTTAAAATGATTCATTGATGTGGAAGAAATGAGATTTAATGTTAGAAAAATGCCAGATATTTTTTTCCCTGAATTAACTTTGATTTCTTGTAAAAAACAGAGGATGTGGCAAAGAAAGAAATGAATATGAGAGCTAGGATGGCCGATTTGGCACCAGATGTGAGGTGGCTACCGCTTTTACGGCCTTCTTACCGGAAATTTCTGATAATAAGTAGGTTACGTCTACTAATCGAGTTTTTTTAGCGTTATCGTAGATGTCGTATATGAGAGTAGGGGCAAGAAGACGGAGCAAGGAATGACGAGATTCAGTTGGAAGAATTCACTCGACACAGTGAACTACGGTTAAAAATTTATTTGACGACACGAAAGTTCCTACAGTACGTTACACATTTAAGTATTATAGTGTTAGGCGCGTTATCAGTGCGGAGAGAAAAAGTTTAAAAATTCCGGTATCTTACGAATATGAACTAGAAACCTTCACGGCGAGAAGAACAGGGAATCAGTCTTTGACGTCGAATAACAGTTCTCGTCGTGGAAAAGCTTCCAGCTGTCGGAGAGAAATAGCACACAACCACAAGGATGACGAGAAATCCGAAGAATCCACAGAAATTCAAAGGAGGCGCACAAACGAAACTGCAGAGAGATAATAGTACACAGGCACAGATCTTAAAAACTTAAAGAACGGGCGGCGACTAACTAAAATCGGCCATTCTTTGTCATGTTCAAAGGTGCAAATTCTCCCGAGGTGAATGATCGAGGGAAGGGTGTCAAAAGGGTCACAGTCGACTCTGAGAATGCGTTAGTTGACACTCTCTCAGATCAGAAAGTTGACATATCCCGACTTCTTCATCAGAAGCCGGAATATGTCAACTTTCTGATCTGAAAAAAAACAAAGATAAACAACTCGATAGATCATGATCGAGTTGTTTTTCTTTGTTTTGTTTGATTCTCACAGAAGAAGGATAATAAGGAAACGGAAGAGGATTGGATTGGATTGATTAAATAAAGCAACTCAACATATCTACGATCTGCCAAAGAGTAGTGTCTTTCTATAAGAAACTGACTCCTATTTAGGTGTTAGATAGGTAAAGAAAATCCGGGAAACTCCACGTGTCCAGCTTGACGAACAGGATAGGCACGTCGTGACAGATTTAGTGGTTTTATTCGTCGGCTATTGATGGACGAAGAGAAAGGAGGAGAAGAAGAATCCATTTGAAAGAACTAAGTAAAATATTGAGTAAAAATGTTGATTAAATGAGTAAAATATTACAATTGAAATTTAATAATAAAATTTGAGCTCGAGAAATAAATCCTTAAAATGGAGAAATACAAGAAAATGTATACAGGTGCATATAAAAATGTATTTTTTTGAACCAATTCAAGCTCTATAATTTCATTCGCAAGTTAAATCAGTATAATAAGTCCTATTAATATATTATAGTCACAATGGACTAACGTTAATAAAATACTATTTAAAAGCAAAATCTAACACCTTATCTTCGCTGAGAAAGTTTAATTTTAAACAAACGTTTTCAGCCTATTCTATAGGCCATCATCAGGCTAAAAAATCGAATAGTATTGTTCCATAAGAACGAATACAAATATTTAAACTTTAAATTAACAACGGATTAATACAAATATTTAAATTTAAAAATCAACAACGGATTAAAAGATGATACATAATAAACTAATAACGTATAGAATTAAAAACAAAATAAAAAACAAAATAAAAAACAAAATAAAAATCAAAAATAAACTCATAAAAACTTCTAAACACAAGCATAGAACTATAAAATAAACATGTAAATTAAGAGTTCCTTGCAGAGTTCTTAACCATATACTTCCAGGCCGATGGAAGGCCCTCAGCGTCCCTCGCATTTATACACGCCCCTTCCAGCTTGCTCTTGTAAATCTCTATTTTCTCAGCGGTCCTCGCCAACGTTGGGGAGCTTACGGGTTTTATAATGTCCGCTTCATCCCATTTAACTATCGAGCTTTCGGTCTGAGCCATTTGGGATAGTACCGTGGCGTTGGAGCTTTTTCTGATGTTATATTTGTGCTCCTTGAGTCTTACACTCAAACTCCTTGTCGTAACGCCGATATAAATGGGATGAAGCGGACATTATAAAACCCGTAAGCTCCCCAACGTTGGCGAGGACCGCTGAGAAAATAGAGATTTACAAGAGCAAGCTGGAAGGGGCGTGTATAAATGCGAGGGACGCTGAGGGCCTTCCATCGGCCTGGAAGTATATGGTTAAGAACTCTGCAAGGAACTCTTAATTTACATGTTTATTTTATAGTTCTATGCTTGTGTTTAGAAGTTTTTATGAGTTTATTTTTGATTTTTATTTTGTTTTTTATTTTGTTTTTTATTTTGTTTTTTATTTTGTTTTTAATTCTATACGTTATTAGTTTATTATGTATCATCTTTTAATCCGTTGTTGATTTTTAAATTTAAATATTTGTATTAATCCGTTGTTAATTTAAAGTTTAAATATTTGTATTCGTTCTTATGGAACAATACTATTCGATTTTTTAGCCTGATGATGGCCTATAGAATAGGCTGAAAACGTTTGTTTAAAATTAAACTTTCTCAGCGAAGATAAGGTGTTAGATTTTGTTTATATAATTTTTGCTGGGCACGTTTTATTTAATACTATTTAAAAGACTAGAAACATTAATCAATTAAACTAATTAATCTTAAAATGGCGATTTACTAGTTGTAGACATGACGTGCGATGATCATTATAATTATTTGTGTGATATTCATTTATTAAACTAATTTATTTGATTTAATGTAGGTATATCTAATTACACAACATAATCTGACACAAAGTACAATTTATATGATTATCAACGATTACACTAAGAAAGGAAAATAAGATTTTACAATTAGTTGAGTTTTATTGACTTTAAAACGATTTTATACCTATCTAACAGAACCTGTAACTATTGTAACAAACGCATTTAAAAATAACTTCATATTTTCTTATATATTGACGAAAAATCTAATTAAATAACTCCAACCATATTAATAACCTAATATTATAATGTTATGAATTACATGTAACATGAAGTGATTATTATGTAACGAATGTGAAGAAATTAGATACGATTACGAAAAATTACTTTGTTCTCAGAATAATATGAGAATTAACGTTTAAAAATAATAATTTTATCAATGTAATTTTCCTTTATTTATTCTTTGTTAAAAACCAAAATAATAATAAAATTGGATTTTTAAGAAGTCGTTTGAAATTATTATGAATTAATTTCAAACGACTATCATAAAATATTCTAGGATGACTCTTCCTAAGATTGTCGGCACTTTTTCAGTGCCTAACGGCCTTTCATAAATTACCTTATAACGTAAAAAATATACCTAAAAATATAAAATCTTATAAAGAAAAAAGAAATTTTGTAAGTTAGTTTTTGACAGTGTTATGTCTGTCTCAGGTCATTGGGGAAACGTTTATTTCGAACTCGCAGTGACGTTAAATTTCCTCTGTTTTTCTTTCAACTTATTCAGAAAATTTATTTTTATTTATATGCTTTTGTTATAGAAAAATTCGCGAAAGCCAACACATTTCTTTCAAATGGCCATAAAAATTCATTTTAGAAATCGAATCTGTGATGTCTGTCTACAGATCGATCCTCTACCCAAAAACACCATAACGCATTTAACTTCACGTCCAGTTACTTCCATTTCGGAAATCGTAAATTAATAAAACAATTTAATTATTAAGAACACGCGGTCTGAATAATGACGTGCAACAGTATATTTTTTTAAAATTATTATTTATTATAATTAATACCAAAAACTACGCGAAAATGACATTCAACTATCAGTTATTAACTTTAAAGGGGTTAACATAAAATGTGTAAAATACTGAACTTCCGTGATTCAAAGTGATTTTCATAGCCATTCGCATGCTTACAAAGCATCATTGACCTATAAATACCGTTTGATAATAACTCATCACTTATAGACGTTATTATCAAACACGATATCACTTATAGTGCCAATTGCTTCTTTTAAAATATGTATACATTTTAAAAGGTATTGGAAACATTTTTGTTTTGGATATGGAGAAAACTTTACATAACTTATTGTATAAATTATGTATGATAATAAAGGAAAATCAAAATGTTAGTTTGAATTGAATACTTATTTATATCAATAGTTATTAAATAAGATGATAATTTAACATTATAATTATATTTACATTAAAATCATATTTAGTTTAGTTTTTTAATTATAGTATAGTTCAATACTTGACAAAGGTATACAAATATTGCCTCAATAATAATCATATTGTGTTTGGAATAAATTAAAATTTACGAATTTTTTCATTGAAAATACTATTCGAAAATTTTATGAAAATAGCATTTTTTAACCAGATATGGAAAAGAAAATATTGAATAATGAACAGAGAGGTCTTTCATCGGTTTTGATAAAAAATATATATATATAAACTGTTTAATATTTTTCTAGTCATAAATTTATGCTAAGTACTATGTATAGTTAATTTTTATACTTTAGTTCTTCTAGAAAAACATTTTCCATTTGAATTTTGTTCGTTCTCATTTTATTCTAATAGAAAGAAACTGTTGTTATTATTTATCTGAGACTATGTTGCCTTTGTTAATTTGCATTATTTGTCAAGGAACAATAAAACACGTTTTATAACTAATTATCAACGTAAGATTTGCTAAATTACTTATTTAATGATACAATTTGTAGTATTCTACCTTCATGACAAAACACATTTCAGATCTGTTTTCCCTCACAGCGGTGTCTATTTATCAGTTACTTAATTAGGTAATTATTATTATTTTTGCACATTAGCCCATTTAAATTAAATTGTTCTAGACGTTATTTATCAGCTTTATTTAAAATAGAGAATTAACGAAGAACAACATACCTGAAATGCATTTGGACGTGGAAATAGATTGCTGTAAGTTGTATCATCATTAAATAAATAATAATGGTATATCATTAAATAAATAATAATGGTTTAGCAAAACTTATTTTTAATCATCAAAATATATTGTTTTACATTTTTCCAACAGAAAATGAAAACAACTGTTTTAAGAACTGTTGTTTTCATTTTACTAAAGAAATGTTATTCATTTCTGTAGTGCAATCGTATTTATTTCATCAGAAAAGCAAAAGAAAATTGAAGAAACAATTAAAAAGATTATCAACCGAATAATCATTTTAATTGTTTTTATTAGAAATAAATTTTTATTAGTTTTTATCATCTAGATATTAGCAATAATTTCATGAAATACAGTTGACACTCTCAAAAATGCTATCTTTTTGTTATAACTATTTGACATTTTTGTTTAACAACTAGCTATTTTTTCTGAATTATTTTTTTAACCGAAACAAGTAAAGAATATTATAAAATACATTAGTTTTTAACTTGATATTACATAAATCAATTTAAATTTCAATCCATTTTCACTACACAAAATATCATACAGCGAATAGTAGTGTTTTCGTTAACTGATCATCGCCGAAATAAAATTACTGTAGTACTATATAAGTTAACAGATAAAACCTAGATTGAAAATGATGCCTTTTGATAATGATATTATAATGATGTAATTATTTTAATTTTATCACAATAATTTGTTCATATGTCTATGAATAATCATTATGAATACTGAACACATGCATAACAGAGGCATACTGAAATTGTGACAAATTTTTTTGTTCAATCTCGTTTATGCGGAACATAATAATTCTTTACTTTTACAGCAAGACACCAATGAATTCTGTACCTAATTGTTTTCACCATAACCTTCGAATTAATTTTAAAAAGATTGCTTTTATATAACTCTCCTTTTGTCAAAACCCGTCTATATCCGTATTCAATATCCGATGAATCCAACCCATTAATTAATGTGATATTAATTAATTTTCAATCTTTAAATTAACATGATAAATTACAGTTTATTCCTGACGAAATATTGTGAAGACATTACAGTTGCATTTCATGGAAGCCTACATTACGAGTGCTACTTTTTAACATATCTTCAATCACTTATTAATTATTTAATGACATATAGTCCACTATTTTTTTCCATATTTGGATTTTAATAAATTTAAACAATTGTCTAAAACCTTTTATATTTTATTAGTAAATATCAAACAAATTCATACACTAGTCTGTATAAATGCTGGTCTTAATTTTTCCTATTACCATCTATGGATCCGACAAATAAAGTTTAACTATGAAATTTCACAAATACATTGAGATATTTGAAATATTCTGTTGGTGGCAGATGCTTCGAATCTCCCAAGTCTAACAGCAAACAACCTTTCAATCTTACAGAAACTCAATATCCAACATTACAACCGATCCTTGCGTTTAGAAATGAATTCTGAACGTCTTTGGTCACGTTAATAGACGTGATAATAATCAAGAAAGTTATATTGATAGGGATTGTTGACAATCAGAAACTTAGAAATCGCTCTCCTATGAAATTCTCCGATCAGATCATAAAATCTCATTGGTCTAACTAACATTGACAGCATTTCGAATAGCATAAGATCGAGAACATATAAAATAACTTCACCCTTCCTTTCACCAACTGAACCATAAAGAACAACGGAATAAGATAAACAAAGGAAAAATTGTATTTTTTATAAAATATAATTCATAGCATCAAATTTAAATTTAATGCTATCAACTGTAAGAATTTTCTAAAAAATATAAATAAATAAATCAAAATCTATAATCACTATCAATAAAATATCCCCTAATAACAATAATAAGAAACTTCACTTCTATAAAATATTTTGTAAGTAAAAAGTTTAATAATTTTTACTTATTCATTTAAATTTATTGTCAATTTGTTAATTTAATATATATTTAAAAATATATATATTTAACTTTGTTATGTGAGGTAGTGTAGATCGTATGCAATGGTTTCTGATAAAAGTGAAGACAACGTACTGACTTAAAATAGTTTAATTTATTTCTAATATCATCTAAAAATCTGTGCTTTCTTCACATACACAGCTGAAAGGAAAGCCAAAAAAGGAGTAATCTGACGACATACGTGATGCACCTTGTCTACAGAAAAATATCAAAGTGAAAAACACAATAGACTTTGTATTAGGTTACACGAGTAAAATTATCACAACAAACTTTAATGCAGTTAAAGTTTGTTGTGATTAACACAACAAAATTTAAATAAATTATAATTAATGATAATAGATATTTTTATATTCTGCACAATAAATGCTTAAAAATATATAATAGATTCGAGCATAATTTTTCAATACTTAAAATTCATTCTTAACTTAATTTAATTAAAATCTAATTAACTTAAAACAGAATAGAAACATCTCATCTTACGAGAATGAATTCGAAATGCGGTATGTTTACTCTAATTAACAAAATAACATGAATGATTTTATTAATATATAGCCTATTTGATACAATATTTTATATATATTTTTTAAAATTAGTTTTCCAACTTTCTGAACTTGATCAAATAAAAAAAAAAAACAAAAAACTAATGCCAAAATAAATTGGTTATTTTTATAGAAAACAAGTATTTGATTTCGAATCTGACAAAAACACTAACCGAAGAAAATATTAAAAAACAAAGTTATTAAAGTAGAAATATTTTATAGTTCAAAATTCAGTTTTTATAAAAAACTTTTTAAAACTTAGGAATTAAATTAAAAGTAAATTGCTATTTAAACTGAAAGAAATAAATTATTAAAGTGTTTTCATAATTATAAAATCAAATAAATTTATACAAAAATATATTAACATAATAATACATTTATTTAAAAAATTCTAAATCATATTTATCTATATATATATATCTTGCAAATGTTGAATAAAAGAACACATTCCTACATACATGTATGTACAATTTTATTCAACATTTACAAGTTATTGTAAATAAATTAATTTTATATTTAAAAAAATGATTTTAATCTTCCAAGATTTAAATTTAAAAAAGAATAATAAATGAAATCGGAGATAAATCAATATTTTTCCTTCTTTGTATGTAACAATTGACATTTTACACTTTACGTTTATTTTAAAAATTTTCATGTCAGTGCCAATTTAATAATGGAATGTTCCTAATATATATTTTTAAAATTATAATAAAAGTTTAAAAATTTTAGTTTCACATTTTAAGATATAAAATAACTCACGAGATTTCTTTTATAAAAAACTTTAAATATAATATTTTTATTCTCGAAAGTAAATGATTTAAGTAATAAACTTATGGAAATATATTTCAATAATATATTATATATTCAAAATGCAAAGTTGGTATGAGTGCATTCAACTTTGATCTTTTCATTAAAATGAATAATTAAAGCCAATTTTATTATAATTAAAGTTGGAAAAATTTGCTATAGAATAGTTAATAATTAAAAGTTTAAATAATGTGTTTAATAGCATAAAATTATTTTGTAATGAGAAAAAAAATTCAGATTTTGAATTCTTCATCAATTTCTGAATTTTAAAATATTCTTTTCTTTTTAATAATATTAAAATTATATAAAATTATTTATCTTAAATGATTCTTATTTAACTTATTAATATTTTAAATTTGGGAAAGAAAGAATAGAGTTAATATTGTTACATGTTAATTGATTAATTTTGTTATAAAAATGTATTTTTATTTAATTTAATTACTTTAATTATTTCTTTTTAAAACTTAATTCTTTTAATTTATTTTCTGGATTATTTTAATAATAAATTATTTAGTCCTATTTTATATCGTAACGAAATTTTGTGGATAATTGTTCGAAAATAACTCGAGAAGTCGCGAATAAATTCAAGATTTGAATGAATTCCTGAAAACAAATTTTAATAAAAATAATGCATTTTGAATGTCTTTGTTATGACCGAATTTTTGAAATTTTTATTTGATGGGTAAATTTAAATAAATCGATGGGTTACGCCCTTCCTAATACTAAATAATTCTGTTTATTACTGAAGGAAGCGAGAATTAAATGCACTAATACGCTACAGAATCAAGATACAGCAATAACACTAAAATATTTGATTCGAACCATGTTAAGTATAATATATATTTTATATCTATACAAATATAAACTGTAGTTTACTAAATGTGTTGTAAAAATCAGATTATACGATCCAAAACAATGAAAGTAAGTTATTGAAACACTATCACCGACACACTGCGTGACAAGGTGAAACAAGTTTAGTTCCTATCATTCAGTTGCTGACGTAACAGTCTGTGAAGTGTTTCGAAAATTCTTGTATGAGATAGTATACCACGTGTTCTGCTTATGATATTAATTATAATATTTTATTCGATAATAAAATTTATAACATACTTATACCCTAAACTTTTAAAGAAAGGTTTTATGTTTACTTTGTTAATATGTATTAATATTGATTATATTTATAAGCTCGTTAGCTTACGTACTTATGCATTAGTTATTATTATAAATTAATTCATAAACTTTAAATCAATCTGTCTTAAAATATAATGAACGATATACAAAGAATACTAATGAAAAGATTTTACGTATCGATATATTTATAATAATTTACAAAACGTTTATATGAATTTTTATACAAATTATAATTATTTAAATTAAAAAATGAAAATAACTTCGAAAATTTATTAGAAATTTTTGTTAATGTTGCCTATGGTTCCAAAATGGCGGCTCGTCTCTGATTCCAGCAAATAGAAGAAAGGAAACAGTGGGGACACACGCTCTAACTTAACCTAACCTATTCTAATAAATTACCATAATTATTACCAGCAAAATTATTAGAATAGGTTAGGTTAAGTTAGAGCGTGTGTCCCCACTGTTTCCCTCAGGGCCGGATTTACATAAGGGCATTTGGGGCCTGTGCCCAGGGCCCCCACAAAATAGGGGCCCCCACAAAACTAAAAAAAATTATGTTTAAACATAATTTTTTTTCTATTACAGCGACAGCCTAGTGTGGCCTAATCATGAGGGCAACAGGCAGAGAAAACCAAACCCGGGAAAAAACCTATGAAACATCGGAAAATTTCGGGAAAAAATTTCACATAGGTATTTTTCAGTTAAATTAAAATAATTAGTTTTACACAATAAAATATATGTATGTTTACAATAATCTTATTTTTAAATGAAATTTACAACTTCCTAGTTGAAATCTAATTGAAAGTACAGTATTTTGTGTAAATTTTCTAAATCATCAAATTTGCCTACTCTTAAAGGGGGGACCCTTGATTGGTAAATCCGGCCCTGGTTTCCCTTCTTCTATTTGCTGGAATCAGAGACGAGCCGCCATTTTGAAACCGTAGGTAACATTAACCGAAATTTTATTACGTGTACTTCTTTTAAAATTGAGATATATTTTTGCAGTTATATTAATAACAAATAATATATATTCTATCGGAAATGTTTAAATTTTTAATTTTTATTTCATGAAATTAAAAATATTACGACGAAAACAAATCTATAGGAAAAAAAGGAAGATATAATAATATTAAAGATTAGATATAACTATGAATCATAATAACATATATAATATATTTAATTATAGAAAATTACTTAGTATATTTTATTTATATTATATTAAAATTTTTGAAGTTTTATTAATCTGCAAATAAATCTAAACTAAATTACACGTTTTCTATATCATTGCTGATTAAATAGAATTTATAATTATATAAATTAATCATCAATTTAATGCAAAATAAGTTAAATAATTATGTTTAAAGGCGTAAAAGTACTATATATTAAGGTCAATTTATGGCTAATTACGTTAGATTATTATTAATTTCTCTAAGAATCAAAAGGAAGATATCTTTTTGAAATGCTTCTACTTTTTGATTCCTAATTTAAAAAAAAAAATTCCATTCTAAACTATTCAATGCAATATGATTTTGTAAACTAGGTCCCAATTTATCTTTATATCTAATTAAAATTTGATTAAACATATAAATATACATAGTGTTTATTACACAATAGGATATTGGATAGACTTTAAACAATGTTAAATGTATCTTTACTCATTTTTCATAAATATAATAATTGCAAAAGTTTCAAATTAAATCATGTAATTAAACTATAAAATGCAATTTATATTTACAGTTTATTTATTTATTTTTTCGAATCACATTATTTTTAATTCTTTCGGAGAAATTTTCTTTTTATACATAAAATATTAGATTAAATTACTTCTGGATAAAGAAAATTTGAGATATAAAAATATTATAAAATTAAATAAAATATCTATTTATGGTTTTTGATGGGAGAAGAAAAATTTTTATTAAAATTTTCTGTTATAAACTTCAGTTTGTTTTTTGCTTCTTTTGCTCTTTTAATATTAAAAACAAAAATATTAAATATCTTAAATTAAATTTAAGTTATAACGTTTAAAGAATTACTTCTATCTGTTTTTTCAGGTTATCAGTGATTTTATAAAAGATTTTTGTTTTGATATTTAATATATGAATAACCTTGCTTTATAGTTTTCACTTCAGAAGTGTTGTTTTATTTATTACTATTATTACTAAAAATAAGTAAATAAAAATGTATTACTATTATTACATTTACATCAGTGGCGTGCCGTCATTGGAAGCAATGGAAGCGCCACTTCCACCTTCCAATGATCTTCCCTTGTATTTTATAAAATATAAATTTTCATATTTTAACGTACTTTTAATTAATTAAAATTAATATTTTATTATAACTGCATTATGTATCTTTTACAAATTTCTATACTATACGTGAAAAAAACGATAAGATTGCTATTGTATATTCGAATAATTCGGTGGAGGAAGGAATGTCGAAACCGGGTCAGTTTCCAATCAGCCAGATTATATAGGCATTGGCAGATGCGCTTTACAGAGCACCAACATCACGGTTTAGCTGGTAGAAGCAACACACGCGTAAAGCATCCAATTTTATATCCCGGACCGGTTGTGAGCTGTTAGCCGCCTGCTAGATATTCGGCCACCCTCGCCCGATTATGTGAATCATGAGCAGACTAGATCAACGGCGGGCAACCCCCGGCCCGCGGGCCAGCTACGGCTCGCGAAAAGTTTCTATCCGGCCCGCGAGATCTTTAATAGATTATTAAATTGGAAAAATAACTAATTAATGGTTATTTTTCCAATTCTTTGTAATTTTCGAAAACGATAAGAGAAATAAATGTAGTAATTAACTTTTTATTTATTTATTTCATATTTGCAGACTAAAAAAATTACGAGTCACAAGAAGGCGTCAATTAATTACTACGGCTCGCGGAAAAAACGTAAAATTTATTCTGGCCCACGTTATAAAAAAAGGTTGCCCACCCTACACTAGATTTATAACTTAACCCAACCGATAGGAGTTTACTGGCATGTTTTTATGATAGTTCTGTATAGTTGACAGGAGTTAAAAAAAAACTCCATTAAAATATTTGATATACAGTAGAGACTCGTTAATCGGAACCCCGGTAATCGGGCTTTCTGTCGGACTGTGTCGTGCTGAATCGAACGTTTTTGATACTAAATTTACTTCTAAAGTATAATTTTCATGTTTTTATATTCTTCAATATATTTATTTTGTTTTTACAAAATAAAGAAATAATTTTTAACGATACGATAGCCTCGATTATTATTATAAAAATTTTCGTTAGGCTTAAAATCGACGAAAATTCAACGCGAAGCGACACGCAACGGAGAAAAATTCAACAGGAAGCGACACGCAACGAAAAAAAATTTGAACATCGGACAGGTTAATATATTTTTTCGTACATAGACCGTAATCGGAACAAATCCCTAATCTGAACAACCCCAGTCCACAATTGATGCCGATTTTCGACTCTCTACTGTATTTATTCTGCGTTTATTCTGCTCTTCCATCTTATATTACTTACGAATTTCAATGTTAAACCGGTGATATTACGATTTAGTACGTCCCATCTGTAAGGGGATGGAGAAAAAACGTGTACAATTCTAGTAGTGTTAAAAAATTAACTGTTACTTTGGCAGCATCATTTACAACCAAATTTAATGAATGAGACGTACAATGGTACAAAAAAAGCTCTAGAATTTATTTTCCTTAAATTTACGATTTATATATCCGTTGTCATAAAAATTTGTCTTTCCAATGTTTTCCCAAGACTACAGATATTCAGGTACAAAGTAACTGGTTTCCACTTATTTCTACTTAAGAAGTAATTAAATAATTAAGAGATTAGGGAATGGGGACATAAATAAAACCCTGCCGAAAGAGCCAGAATTTTACTCAAACAAAAGCTTAACCGAACCAATTACTAGCTCAGTACAGTGGGGAACTGATTTCCGTGTACACCTGGTACTAAAACGAATTACAGTAGTTAGAAAACAAATGACTATTAAGTTTAACATATTTACATCTATGGTGAGAAACGTTTAAAATTTACAACGGCCCTGTGGCGTCCTTTGATATATACTAGTGACAAAAGAGGCATTTGACATTGACCGTATCTGCACCCTCGGGATTTGGCACGCACACACCTACCTGGACCGTCTCCGATTCCATTCATTAGCCACTCGTAGGGAGCTATTTCACTAACTTGTAAGTGGATTGTTTTAAGATTTAAAAAGTAAAGAATATTTTGTTATTTTTATGTACGTTTCTTCACAAAGTTTTATTTAATTATTAGTTTCTTTAAAAGTATATTCATACAATTGAAGAATTTTTTGTACTAGGTATGTATATTCATCACACATTTTGTTTTACCAAGTAAGTTCTTATTTTATAATTTTAATTTTAGCCCTTATATCGTGGCTAGTGATTCAAAAATTTACTTTAAAAAAGTTTTGGCTCAAGACCATATAATGAAAAAGAAAACATTATTAAAAGAGAAAGACCAATGCCTAAATTAAATATAAATATGTCGACAATAGAATTTCGACATTTTGACGATAAAATTTATGATGAATGACGATTCTTTCGTAAAATTGAAGCAATTTGGAAATCAAAATAGAATAGAATTTAACAATGGTAGACAATATAAAATAAATATTGAAAATTATAACAAGATAATTACGATTAATAGATATATCGAAATTAATAGATGTTATATGTTTTTTCTCAAAGCGAGAATTGGCATTTAGAGGGCGTAGGGAATTTATTGAATCTAATAAGAAAGTTCGATATAATTACCTCTGTTATTTATTAAGTACATCAGATAATCTATTAAAAATACATTTAAAGAAGTATACGGTTTTTACTAGTTTATCGAACAAACGAATACGAACGGGCCCTGACGCGCAATTAATTGATTGCCCCTGTAAGTCGGCTTCTTACAGAAACACAGCTTCCCTATCATCAAATGTCACGGCACGCCACTGAATTTTACATGTATAAATTAGTTTTATTGAAAACTCTAAAAAATTAAATCTTGAATTAATTATTTTAAATATTTTTAGGTTATGAAATGTATTTTTCTTTACTTTTATATTTATTTCTCTCCAAAGTTTTGTTTGTCTTTCATGTTGCTCTGGATATAAAATGCCATTCTTTCTCACTTGACACTCGTTAAATTTTTTTGTTGCAAGTTATTGTAGTATTGAAAATTCCCTAAAGGCGTTAACAATATTTTAAATCGTGATTACAATGTTACAATTTTTATTATTATTTCTTTTATATAAAAAATTGACCGAAAATGTACTTATTTCTATCTTTAAAAGGTTAATAGCTATAATTACTGTTTATTAATGTTACAAAGTTAATAGCTTGAAGACATTAATAGTTGTAAATTATAGAACAATAAAAAAGCTATAAATTTGTTAAAAGTGCAATTAAAATGAATTATGTTTAAGATTAAACAATTTACTTAAATTTCTTCTATAAATTATTTATATTTTTATATCTAAAATTTAAAAAAAAGGATATGAAATCAATATAGTGTACTACTTTAAATTACTTTGTTAAAAATATTAAATAATTAAAAGTTAAAATATCTCGAACATTAATAACGCAATTTATTAATTTCTATTAATACATTTCGTATACCATTATTACTTCCTATCCAAAGATTTGAAAAATAAGAACATTAGTTTTTTATTAAAATTGAATTTTTCTGAAGAAATGTGATATATAAAGTTATTATTGTTCATATTTATATAATATAAATAATTTAAAAAGAGTCTTTTTGACGATTTTATATATATTTAACTAACTAACAAAAAGTTTTAAAATCATTTATTTGTTAATGGTAAGGAAATATTTTATTAATTTTATATCTTTTTAAAATTTAGATTTGTTTCAATTTTTCATTGTTTATAAATATAAAAACAAACTTTTTCGCTTTATTTCTGATTCATTGTTTTGGCTTTTTACTTGGAAGAAATGTAATATCGATTGTTTTAAATGGAAGTAACATAAAACTTGTGATCAATGGACGGACTGTTCACGTTTTTCTTTTTGTCCTTTTCAGTGAAAATTAAAAATTGATCATTTCTGTAATCACCAGATGGCATTCGAAATGAAATAACAGTCGAAAATCTTTTCACGAACCCAAATTTTCCATCTTCATTCGCATTTTTAATCATTTATTTGATAAATAGATTTATAAAAATTGTCTCATTTTCTTTAAATTTGGGTTTTTCTTCAAGTATTATTTAAATACCAATATATATAAACACACTGACTAAAGTAAACTTTATAATATGCAGGTCTTATGCAAATATAAGAAAATCATTAATGTGCATCAACTCTTTAATGCATAAAAGCAGAAAAAGCTTTTAAAATGTTTTTCCTGTAAATAATGCAAGAGAAATTCATTATTATTTAGATTACCGTATTTAATTTTGTGTTATTCACATCAAACCTATACACGTTCTTTTGTTAACTTTTACACGTTCAGTCATATGTTATATGTTATATAAAATTATAATCTGTATTATAATTTTAAATAATTGTTATTCGGATATAAAATGAATACACGTAAAATATTACTTTATCTTTCATTTTTATCAGATTGATTCAATGATAATTACATTATCTACCAGAAAATCATTTAATTTTTACTTTAATAGTTTTCGAATTTATTTTTTATAACGTTGATTAAAAAATTATTCAAATATTGTATTTAATGCTCATTTAAACGTGTAAAACTTTTTAAAATGTAATTAAGTGTCTTGGCTGTTGAAATAATTAAATTGTTAATGACTTAGGTCTTTTGCTACTTTACTAAAAATTCAGAAACTTCTTTAAATAAATCTTTGGTGTATTAAGTTTTTTATACAACGTTTGAACTTTGGCAAATATATTTTAATTTTGCAGTTACGACATACTTTTTTCTTTTTTTGCATGTAGAAATTTCTGATAGAACGAATCTCTTTTAGACAAAATTTCGCCTATTAAAATTTCAAATAGATCGAAACTCTTAAAAATCACAAAGTTGGAAACTTACTTCCTTAGAATATTTTATACATTTTTATAATACATCCTGTTTTTTGAATTGAAAATATAAAATTGTTCATATAGCGTGATGAATTTTCAGATTTTATATTTGTTCTTTAAAATTATAATGTTTTTTTCTTCTGTTTAAGAAACTTTTATGTTTTCAAAGAAAATTTATAGAAATTCATCAATATTAAATATCTGTTTGTTATATTTGTTACGCCTCCTTATTTCTTTTCATGTAAGAATTAATTCATGATTCTGTTTGCTTTGACTCAATTACGCCCTGAAGTAAAACAGCAATATTATCATTATTGTCATTTTAAGTTTTTTCAGAATCCTTTCACTAATTTTTTAGTACCGAAATGATTTACTTCCTTAATTATTTCTTCTTTTTTCTACATATCTAATTAAATATCTACATTGTATAATCGTGGTTTTAAATAATAAATCCATTATGTAGAATATTAATGATCTTTTCGTAGACATGTATCTTCTTTTTATTTTACTTTTTGTATGCACTTAGTCATTGTAGATTATAGATAACGCGGATTTTTCAATAAATTATAAAATAATCTGATAAAAATTTTAAATTTAAAATAAATTTAAAGGTTAAAATTAATGGATTAAATTCTTTTTCTTACTTATTGTAGCATATTTTGCGATGTGTAATTTATGTCTTTTGTAAGAAAGTTAAAGGATTTTTCTTTTCAACTGGCTTCAAATTATTACCTCATAAATTAAAACGACGTATTTTGCTATAATTTTTAATATAAAAAGTGATTAACTTAATTAAGTTGATGTCAGTCGATGCTGATAAATCGATACCCGCTTTGAACTATTCCCTTATGGTATGGTGACCTGTATCCAGCCTTATTAATAATTTACTAATTTTCATATGAATGAAGAAGATAATTTTCAACATTATTCGTCTTCATATTCACTTGCCAGCTTTGAATCCTTAAATCCACTTCACGTTATCATTATTATATCAATAAATCGTCAATAGTAGCTATATTTATTTATTCAATTTATAAATTATTTAAAACAAAAGTAATCATTATAATTTCTTTATTTTCTACAATTACATCTTATTTTTGCTTTATGATTTTCCAGATTAGCACGGATAATGCGATAGTAGTAGTAAAAAATAAATAAAAATACACATAAAAATACTCATGTATTCGAAATTTTATGTAGAAAATTAGCAATATTTTGCTAAATATTAAAACTTAAATTAATAATTGTTTTTGTATTTTTTAAATTACTTTTATCTCATGCTGTTATTTGACAAAATATATGAAATTGCTTATTTTTTGGCTATGAACTGTGACTTTGAATTATTTCTATGCAATTCTAAATAGGGATTTTTGTATGGACTTAATCATTATTTAATCAGTTTCCTGATCTTAATTAAGCTTTAAACTTTACAAAGCCTAAAATACTTTTATGTTATACGACTTAGGAAAAATGCATGTGGCAATTAAGATTGATGACTCGATATCCTTAATGAACAACGTAAATTAATTATTTATAAAATATTTAAGGAAAAATCGGTATTTATGTCATTTTATCTTATATGTAGATCTACATCGTGACATTGATTGAAAAGCTAACATTTCCCAACAGATTGTATTCAAAGATTCCATTTTGCAGAATTGAAAATCGTGACATTACCTTAGAATATGATGTACAGTCCCTCAGTGAATGACAATTTACTGTTTCATATTCAGTAGCTCACAATTCTCTAGAGAATCCATGGCAACAACACGATTTATTGCGAACCACGAGATAACCATAATCAGTATTACCATTGCTATTGAAACCAATCAAAATATCTGAAAATCACAGAATAATAAAAATACATAAAGCATTTATGCTTAAAACAGACATTAAGAAAACTGCTTGTTTTGAGCATAAATATATATTATGAATATATTCTTATGTTGAAAAGTTGACAAAACGTACACAAATACACACACACACACACACAACAAACACACAAACACACATTGGAATTAACTGACAAAAATTTAATTGATACTAATTTCAAAAAGGAGTTGAAAAAACCTTAATTAAGAAGTGAACTTAATACATGAATGTTTTTAAAGAGTAATATAAAAAATAGGAATCAAATTTATATAGAATTTTGTTTGAAAGAATAAAATTTGTTAGGAACTCTAACATTATTAGTATTTATTTTTTCTAAGTAAAGTTTCATTCCTTTTTATTTTTGTGATTCAAATTTTTTCTGAAAAATTATTTATGGCTTGCTGTATTATCGTAAACAATGTGTTTTTAAGTCTAATAGTAACTGAATATTTTCGAATTTAATGAATTTAAAAAAAAATTAATTTTTATTATTTTCGAAGATATTTTATTTCAAGTAAAATATTCTTATTTTATACGAGATTTTGTTTACATTGCCTGTATATAATGCACACTAAAGAAGTCATCCTGATTTATTACAAGTTTAAAATATTTATCTGTATTATAATTTTAAATAATTGTTATTCGAATATAAAATGAATACACGTAAAATATTACTTTATCTTTCATTTTTATCAGATTGATTCAATGATAATTACATTATCTACCAGAAAATCATTTAATTTTTACTTTAATAGTTTTCGAATTTATTTTTTATAACGTTGATTAAAAAATTATTCAAATATTGTATTTAATGCTCATTTAAACGTGTAAAACTTTTTAAAATGTAATTAAGTGTCTAGGCTGTTGAAATAATTAAAATATTTAAAAGCGAAAATTTTATTTTTTTAAACATCAAATAAAATTTTAAATTAAGTTTGTTAAAGAACAATTATAATTTTATTATTTTATGTACTTTTTAACTGAATAATTATCATCTTGAATCTGCTATAGTATAGCAGAAAATTTATAAACAACATTACAGAAATATTTGCATGGTGAACAAATTTGTTTGATAAGATCAGTCATGACACGTGATAGTGTATAAATATATAAACAAATCATTAGTTTGATATGTAAATTTTGGACGTAAGCATTAGGCACACGGATAAACAAATAGTTTAAAAAATAGGACAGGAATACATTTCCATAATAAAATAACTTCTTTAGAAAACTGTAAACAATATTTTTAAACGAGCATTCACAGTTGACAAGGGATTTCAGCTGATTGAATAAAATGTCTGAAATTTTAATGTCAGCTTAAAGTTAGTTTCATGCTTCTTTTTAAAACAAGTAGTTGTGAAGATATCTAATTTTATTCTAGCTTATAAACCGGAAAATTAAATTATGATATGAATCAGTACTATGCAGTCATATGTTATATGTAGTTAATTCTATTTTATCTTAGAAATTTTGAAATGATTAAATAAGAACTACAGAAGGTTTTTGACTTAAAAAGTTTTACAATAGATAGGATCAGAAAATTATTTGTAATTTTTGTTGTATTACTTTTGCTCCGAAATGAATTTTATAATAAAAATAGCGTGTTCATTAATAGTCAGATTTACCCTTGTGCTGTACAGAATAGTACATTCAGGTCTAACCATCTGCGAAAACACGAATCCATTTATATCACTCCCATTTTAAAACATGACCCGATTGTATATAGAAGAAATTTATATAAAATACGTATGAAAATATAGCAAAATATTGATCTCAATTTACCGAGTGCACTCCTAAATTATTATTTAATTTGAATACTACATATTTGTAGCATTCGAATTTCATTCAATGAAATATTCAAGTTTTCGAATCTCGAAAACTTTCTAGAATTCCAGTACTCGTGGATATTATTCGCCAAATTTTTAGCATTGTCTATAATTAATAAATATGATATAATAAAAAAGAAAATTATTCCTAAACATGACTGTAAAATATGTAATTAGTTTAAAATCTATTAAAACAAAAAGTTTTAGCTTATAAAGTTGAATGTTTGCTGTTTCGTCTCTCGTAATTCTTTGGGGAGTAGGAATCGGTTGTGTGTCAGACTTTACTTTTATACGAATTAAAATAAATAGTATATTAACATCAAATTATCGTTGATTAAGAGGATTTCACTTCATTACGTTCAGTTACATTGCTTCGCTTTTTATTCCGAAATGTTTAGTTTTTTAAAAACCATTGCAAATTTTTATGTTTTTTGTTGAGTTAATCTTATTATTATTTTATTTTTACCCTTTTTAAACTACCTTTTTGCCTCTTATTTCGTCTTTCATTTTAATACAATTATTTACAATATTTTTATATTTTTTTCTTATCGAATTACTTTGCATACAAATTTATTTACAGTTATTGGGCTGCAATTTGAAAAAAAATGTAGACTTATAAATTTCCACTGTCGTCTGTCCGTCTGTCTTTCCTAAATCTCGAGAACGACCTTAGATAGATGAAAAATGAGACCAAATATGGAAACCTTAGAAGCAGAACGATCCAGATTAACTATATAAGAACGTCCGATAGAAACTGCCAGTCATGTTATTTCGTTTCAAAATTAAATCCGATAAACGTTATTTCAACTAATTTTGACTCAAATACACATCGAGATAAGAAAGTCACGAGTTTAAATCTTGTTATTATAAAAGCATTTTTATGGGTTTTAGACAACGAATACGTTGGGAATCTTTCATAAAAATATTTTGGCAACAGTTTTTTAGCTGAAGGTCATTCTGTACATAAAAATTACAACAAATATTTTAAAAATTAAAGTAAACAATTGAAAGCTAATCGTGGCTTTGACTATGGCTATTTTTCTGCGGTTACATTCAGATGAATAATTTTACTCATTTTACAATAAGGGCATGCAATAAAGATAAAATATTAATACGCAACATTTTTCAAACAACAAAAATACAAATATTACACGAAAAAAGCAAGCATATATATGATAGGTCATATAAACTGTTTGAATGCGTTTGACAGAGTATTTATGATCGTCGAGGATAAATACAACAAAAAATAAGATAAAGGATATATCACCTAATACTTCTTTTGTGTTAACTTTACGTTTTCTTGCTATAAGTAAAATTTCCCGCAGTTTTTTCATTTAGAACTGGAAGATCGATCATCATTTTAGATTTTCCAATTTTGAAAGAAAAATTGCTGGTGAATCTTATAAACTGTACGAAAGAATTTAAAACGGTATGTTTAAAATTCGAAAAAATAAAGATGAAAAATAATTTCTATTATTACTATCGATGAAAATTCCTATCTTAGCTGATAATTATTTCATTGAATCTAACGAAGATCTGTATTTACACATAAGCAAAAAGTCTGTAGCAGTCAGTCCAGCCGAATAATGGAATATTTTCTTTATTTGTATGTAGATTTTGAATGTTTATGAATTTTACTGTGCAAATGTTTACAATTGCACACGATTCTTTTAATTAAAAACAATTATATTTATTGCTCGTACGGTTTAGTAAAGTGTGGAGACGTCAATCGTAACAATTACAGAAATCATCAATCATAATAATGTATAATTAAAGGTTAGTGGTGACTTGATTGAGGTGATGTGAATAGAAATTCAAATAATTTCTATTCAGAACGGATAATCATTTTGCAATAACAAACTTTGAAAGAGTTATGTAATTATACTGTATAGGAAACTTTTTTAAATATTATAAAAGATAATTATATAGCGACATTCAAACAAATCAAATTTAATATATTTTATTAATTCTATCTCTATAATTGACACAAATACTCCAGATATGAGCTGCAAGTAATTTGATGGATTAATAATTTATTTACTTATTTTAATTCGTATGTGAAAAAAATACATTACAGTATAGAAACAATATACTGTATACGGAAAGCAGACGGTGTAAGAAGATTTTTCAGAGTAAATATTTACAGATCGCACTTCTGTGTTATTTAAATACATAATTTTCAAATAAAGTATTTTATAGATCTAGAATAACTTTAATTCTCTAATTTAATATTAGATAAATTTTTAAATATACACAATATTTGTTAAAATAAAAGAACTTTCATAAATTTAAAATATCAATTCTTTCCTATGAAATATCAGTATTGATTTATTATTAACTAGCAAGTAGGCCCGGCGTTGCTCGGACAAAAGTAACGATAGCGAAGATTGAGATTATTACATTATAGTCACAAAAAAGGGTAATTTCATCAACGAACTAAGTTTTTCTAAAGAAAGGTCGAATTTGAAAATCGAATGTTCTAATATTGTTCGATTTTCACGACGTGTTCTGATTATATCGTTCGATTTTCATCGAATGTTCTAAAGAAGAAAGGTCGAGAAAAACCGAACTAATCTGTTTAAATTTGAAAATCGAATATGTTCCAACATATTACTTTTTTTCTTTTTTCTTTTTTTTCCAGCGCCCGTAAATCTTTCACGTCGCTTTCTCTTGTTCTCCATTGTTACTTAACACTTTGGTACTTAAATTTGGTACCCTGTGTACCAAATTTCAACTTTCAACTCCTATCCGTTTGGACACGTCTCGATAATGTATATAGAAGCTTATTTTGGAAATTTTGGAATATGAGTATCATTCAAATTTTCCGGTTTTTTATTTATTAATGTAATATATTGTACTATACAATACATACAAGGTTGGCATTTTGTTGCTTTACTTAACTGTTAAGTATTGTAAATTTCCTTTTTGAATAATATGATTGTCTAAATTTGGAATTTTCGAAATGCATATACCTTACATTTTTTAGATACCCTATATCAGTGATTCTCAACCACTGTGCCGCGGCACTTTAGTGTGCCGCGAGATTTTTGAAGTGTGCCGCCACTGAAAATACCCATACATAAGCAACGTCAGACAAGTGGTTCAATTAGTCCTACCTACTAAAGGCGCGTTTGGAAATTGTAACCGGTGTTACCGGTAGTTACCAAGGCGTTTAGAAAACTTTGACCTAAATAACCAACCGTGTTTAAAAATCACTGTTATGGCGTCACTGTTATGGTTGTCCTGCGGTACTTACAGAAGTAACCGTGTGTGCCGCCAAATTTTTAAATTATTAAAAGTGTACGGAGTACGAATGCGAATTACAATGTTCTATAAAATGGAACATTGAATTAAAATTAATGAAGAATATGTAGTAAATACTATAATTACGTTAAGAAATCTCGGTAGTTGACACTCTAATATAAAATATAAATAATAATTATATTATTTTGTATAAAGGCTAATTAGTATATAGAATTTTGATTATTTTTATATGTAAACTAGCTGTTACCCGTGACTTCGCCCGCGCGGATTTTGCAAGCAAACACCATTTATATTCAGTATTTCAACAACCATAGCTATGGTTGTTGAAATATTGTACCGCTGAGAATGATGAGAATTGCCGAGAATCAAACGAACTGTTTTCAATTTGATCATATTTCTGGAACGTTTACAATCATTCTATAATCGAACCAATATGCAATAACAAGTTTGAATTTAAAACGGTTCGAGCATATGGTTAAAAATTTGAAATATATAAAAACATTTATAACAATGTCTGAAATGTTATCAATTTAATACACCTAAGTACTCAAAGAAGACTAAACGTAGTTAAAAATAAAAAATCGCATCTAAAATAGTACAGTAGAAGCCGTTCTTCAGGTTAAGCCTTAATCCTCTCCCTTTCTCCCCCGCGGGGGAATTTCCAAAACTCCCTTCTTAGTGTGCATTTTCATGACGTACCCTAACCATGTACCAAACTTCACCTCTTTAGGTTCAGCGATTTGCTCTAGGCGATGATGAATCATTCAGTCAGTCAGTCAGGATAAGTAATTTTATATATTTAGATAATATTTAAAAATAAAAATTTATAATTGAAATCGTTATTTGGTCTATTGTTATAAACACGAATTTATTTCATTGAAAAAATTTTATTCGAGTATATTGAATAAATTTACTCACTTAGTATATTATGCTATTTTTCTATGGATGATATCTCATCCATTCAACTCACAATCGACTAAAATATTAATATTCAAATACCTCATAAAATTAAAATATATATATTACAATTTTCCAAATTTCTGTAAAAAGTAGAAATTTGTATATTTTATTCATTAATTATTCAAAACAGTGACATTTGAATAATTCATATGTATAATTCAATAGCCGAAAGTTATCAAATATATCATAGTTATCAAAGAAATATGTATTTTTTGAATATTACCATCGTCGAAAAATTCTATTTTTATAAATTGTGCATAAGATTTAACTTGCCATATTTTCTAATAGTCTCCTTGGAGGAAAAAAAACCAATGAAATGAAGACATTACAAACAACTACAGTTGGTAAAAGTTTTTAAAGCTCTTCGTTGCTCTAAACTCTATTGTTTTATAAGACTTTCACTGACTATTGGCTACATTATTCAGTGCATTAAAAAATACTATTTTCTAAAATTTTCTAAATAAATAACTTATATATAAAAATTTTTATTTAGAAAACTTTAAATCGCTGTATAACTAGATGTATTCCATAGAAATAAAATTAGAAATTGCTTTAATGCCGAATAATACAAATTTTTAAAATAAAGTTTTATCGTAAAATCTATTCTGAATTTTGTTATTGAAATATTTTACACATATTTAAAAATACGCGATTTTAAACGTTAATTTTTCGAATTACAAGGTATTTAAACCACTCTAGTATTCAATAATAAAATATTTGATTAAAAATAAGAAATTAATAAAATAAATATAAAAATATTATAATAAAAGTACAGAAATAAATATAAAGAATATAAATCGAATCCTATTAATTTTATTTATAGTTAATTTTTATTAAAATTTAATCTTGTAGTTAAGGAAGAAATATATTCAATGAATAGTGCTGTTACATATATATTTTTTCGAAATTAGATTTTAGAAGAATTCGATTGGTTCAGCGGACACATTACTTCACCAAATTGATTTGACAAACCTTGGATTCTGTTTTTGCAGACCAAATTGAATCATGATATTTGTTACTTACGCTAAAAGCCATGTTAGGTTTTATGTTTGGAGATGATACTTTTATTGCAATTTGATATTTTCCTTGATCTTTAAAGTTAATAAAAACAGAAAAAGAAAAAATTACTTCAATTTTTACTTTATTAGTTTTTATACTTATAACAAACGTTCTTTCAGAAATGTTTAATGAAAAAATTTTAAAAATAATGTGTTTTTCAGTAGCTTGAAATGTGTATGTTATAGAAAAGAACAATGACTATAAAAAACGACGATTATTCTTTATTTTATAAATAATATTTGAGTTAAAATATTAGATTTTTATATTTAAACAGAGAATTACTTGAAATGGAATTCCAATAGAAATTGGAATGAATTTTATTTCACGTTATGTCGCATTTTATGATGAGCAGGACAAATATAACTATATATATGATTTTTAGGCCTAACAGTTATTGTTATAACAAGAATTATAAAAGTTGTAACTTGTGTTACAATTTATAATTTTATATTATTTTTTCATCTATTGATATGTACAGTACTTTAGTGTCTAGATGTACTAGCCTTTGTTATAACTTAAAGTTAATTCATAGCTATGAATATGATAGTCATAAATAAATAATTATAAGCATTTACATTAAAAGACAAATTCTTATAATTATTTATTTATTAACAGGATGTTTATATATAGAATGGAACAATAATTATACTAGTAAAATCTTTTTATTTATATCAGAAGTCACGGCAGTGACTTTTCGCCAAGTAAAAAAGTCACTGACTGACTGTATATATATGAATCAGAGTTGCTGATTTTCGAGGGTCGATTTCTCCGCCCCTCAAAAACTTGAAGTAATTCCGAATATCTCTCTCGAAAGAAAATAGTTTTCTTGAATAGCGTGCAAAATTTAAGGATTTTCTGTAATGCGGTTGCTGACATACAAGCAATTGAAAAGTGCAAAAATCGCCAAAAAAGTTGTATTTTCTTCTTCTTCTTCTTCTCCTCCTTCTCTTTCTTCTTTTTCTTCATCCGGCACTGCATTTTGATTTTTCGTAAGCGTTCAATACTTACCTTACTTCACCACATAAATAGTGAAAATTTTGGCACAGTATTATATAATGGAGATTATAAAGCCAGTAGACATAGTTATCTTATTGATAACGACTAATTTTGCGCAGTATATTATTTTCTTCGCGTCATTTTGAGGGCAGTGGCTGTCGTTGAGAGATTAAAAATCGGAATCTTAGTGGCTGGGGCTATTTTTGAAAACGTCCGTTGTTTGGTGGTTATTTTATATGCAATTTTTTGTGTGAAAAAAAGTATTTCTAAAAAAGTTTAGAGTTACAAGTTGTTAGGAGGCAGCAGCTATTAGAGGTTCAACTGTGTATTATGAAAATATATAGATTGCGCGAAAACTGATAAATTTAGACAATGTCTGCGTTAAACAATACAACTGAGTGAACATTTGTATTAATATGTGTCAAGGATGAAGTGAGGTAACCTAAAGTTTTTACAGCTTAAAAACAGTATAATTTTGAGAATATTTATTTGAATTTAATCTTTAAAAGTTTTAATTTTGGGATTTTATTCAATACTAACTAATGTGATGGATTTCACCTTATATGGCTCAAAAAGTGAATATTGCACTGAAGATTCTCACATATATGAAATTAAAAATGTTCAAGTTATTAGATGAGAAAACGCCATTATTAACTTTTATAATAACTTCACTCTTATGTCAATTTAACTAATAAATTTTAATAAAAAGCTAAAATTAGCAGTATTTGTCGGATATAATCAGTCACTTTTATAACCACTTAAAAGGGGTTTTTGGACGAAATATTACAAAATGACTTGTTTTGCATGCCTAAATTTAATTATTTTAAAAACATCATCCCCAAAAACAGTTTTTTCTTATCAAAATAAATTCTAAATAAAATAAATTATAACTTTTATCAGACGATATTCAATAAAATTTCGTCATATTTACGGAATTTTTTCATATTTAAATAGACAAATTAAATTTTCAACTGACAAGTATAAATTGACAAGTGAAATTTGTAAGGTTCTAGCAAAAATTTATATTTATCAATGCATTATAAAATATTGTAAGTCTATGTCAATATTTCATCGTACTTTTATAAAAGCATTTTTTTTATAGTGGATTTTAAAATATTAAACAACAAAGGATAATTTTTTCGTGAATTGTAGGTACTGCTTTATTAAACACTATTTGCACTCTAAAACTAGATATTTTAATTTCTGAACTTGAGGCATTATTATCTGTTTTGTGTCTGGCTTGTGCATACGTTCTAATATTAAATAAGTATTGGTATAAAAATATCAAATATCATAAGGAAAAAAGAATACTTTAATAAGTTTTTTATATTTTCATTCTTTTTCTGGGTTTTGTACGTAACCAGAGATATTAAATTTCTTATTCTTTAAAGTAGATTTTTATCTTACAAGTGTAGCCAATCATTATACAAGGGTTCAGTTATCTCTGGAAGATATTCACGTTTATTTTTCTTTTAATATCTTAGTACTTTTTTAAAAATAAGCATATTTAAAAGCCTTTTTAAAAAAATAAGCCTATTATATAATCAGAATAGCACTAAATTAATCAACAGCTTATTAATAAATTTGAGAGCCGTAAAAATATTGTCAATTGAAAAATTCTAAGTTTATACGATTTTGTCATTTGTTTAGTTACATTAATCATTTTAAAATCGCAATAAACGCGATTTTAAAATGGTTAATGTAACTAAACAAATTTTAATAAAAAGCTAAAATTAGCAATATTTGTCGGATATAATCACTCACTTTTATAATCACTTAAAAGGTGTTTTTGGACGAAATATTACAGAATGACTTGTTTTGCATGCCTAATAAAAATATGGCATATTTATTACCATAATAAATTTCTAAAATATATATATTTTACGAAAAAAATGGCATTGACGAATAAATAAAACATATACAAAATAATAGTATAATAATGACATTCAACGATTAAATATTGTATTAAAGAAATTCAAGACTTAAATGGATCATTTCTAAATTTAGTCTTAATTGAAAAGAAGCAGAAATTTGTTCTGTGATAATGTTAAAAGTGGATATATTCACGTCACTATATATATAGAAAATAATATTACATTGATATATAATGAAGAGAATATAGTCGTGAAGCGAGGAGTCGTATATCGAATTCAAACATATTCTAGGCCCGGTGGAAGATCTGTTTTTAGTAATTAATTCTCAAGCATATATTAACAAATGAAATGGCTAATAAAACACGAGATATTTAAATAGAATATTTTACACATTTATAAACTGATCGTAAGGCAGATATCTACTTACATCATACATATCAAATGCATACTCTATACATTAAACTAAACTTTTATGTAATGACAAAGATACATCAAACTTTAAAATAATATTGCACTTAGAATAGGCTATATCGTTACAGTTTTATAAAAAAAATTATCCTAAATTCTTATACAGAAAATTTGAAAAATTATATTTCTACTTGAACTAGGTTATTTAATATCATCAAATTACATATCTTTCATGTCAAATTATTGTTCTAATTTATCTTATAATCTGACGTGAAATAAACTATATATAGGATTTTCTTAGATGTAATTTTTCGTGCGGAATTATATACATTTTCATTCAAATTAAATAAAAACTCAAGAATTTTCTTCTATAAAACTCAACTGAAATATTTGCAACATATTTTCCAATTGGAGCAGGGAGTTGAAAGAAGCGAGATCAGATTAGCCTGTCAGAAATGCAAATACCTAAAATATTTCTAAAAGCCATAAAAATACATGAATAAATTTAATAAAGGAAATAAAAAAATTGAAGTTCAAAATAATTAATTTCGACAACTACAGAAAAATATTTTATCAAAAAACAACACTTGATAATATTAAGAGTAATTTAATTTTTTAATTTTTGTAATTGTTACTCTGATAAATATGTATACAGTCAAATCTGTTTTTGTGCGGTCTTTTTCTGTGCGATTTTTATTTGTGCAATTTGTTTTGTGCGATTTTTTTTGTGCGGTATATGAAAATTTCAATCAAATTGGAA
This sequence comes from Centruroides vittatus, assembly GCF_030686945.1. Classification (NCBI taxonomy): domain Eukaryota; kingdom Metazoa; phylum Arthropoda; class Arachnida; order Scorpiones; family Buthidae; genus Centruroides; species Centruroides vittatus. The sequence goes on from NW_027120774.1 coordinate 111,125, forward strand.
CATAATTGACTCCTGTAAAATTTTTAAAAACTCTATTGGTTGTTTTTTATGACATCAGCAGGTTTTTTCATTTTTTATTCAGTAAAATTTTTTTCTCATACGTTTATTTCGGTCCCCTCTTATTTTAATAGCATAAAAACCATAAATATTATGTTATATTTGAACAGATGCGGTAAGTTAGCTCCCCTCCAGCTTTAGACTGCAGGTTTGAAATTTCACGCCTTGTTAAATGAAATAACACTTCCTGCAGCTATATTTATCGAATAAAATCATTATTTAACGATTATTTTTAACTTTTTAATGTTAGATTCGTATTTAAGTGGAAATAATTAATTAATATAAAAATTAAAATTCTTAGAGGATTTTTTCCCCCATTAGGTGTTGCAGAAAAAGGCCCAAGGAGTTAAAAAAGCAATTCCTAGATATTTCGTACGGTTTCGAGTTATTTTCTACGTGAGACTTTTTTTTATGCAGTTTCTATTCACCGCATAAAAAAATATTTTTTAAAATGTGTTGCGAAAACTATTTTTTATAGCCACTCGTGAAGTTTCGCGCGATTTGTTTTATGCATTGTCTTTTATGCGGTCCCTATCCCCCGCATAAAAAGAGGTTTGACTGTATTTGGATTTTATCTGTATCTTTGATTAAAAAAACATGATTAGAAAAAAAAATATATCATTTTGGCCACAAGAGAAAGTTATATAAACCGAATAAAAGATAGAAATTTAACAGAAACTACAAGAAAAAATATATTTACTTTGCCTACGGATTAAATTTATTCAAATTATTAATTTTGTAACTTAATGAAACATGTCATTATGTTTTTCCATTACCAATATATTAAAATTGAATTTGAACCGGATGAAGATCGAAAACAACTTGGTTCTTCATTTCTATTAGTGCCAAATGCATAAAATATTTTGTGTATGCATATTTTTTTAATGTTATTTGATTAAAATATTACTCATAAGATATATTTTAATCTTTTTGAGATCTTTCTACATTCAAACAAGAATATAAGATGCCGACACATTCACTTTCTTCATTTAATAGGTATTTTAGTGGAATAGATTTATATAAACTTTCTATAACAAAATAAAAACTTTATAATTATTTTAAAAATAAAATAAAATAATGTTATTTACGTTACATAAATGAATAAATAAATTAAAGTGCCTTACTTCAAACGATACATAAATAATTCACAACTATATAAAAACTTATTTATTTACTTATTTAGGCTATGAATAATTGATTGGAAGCGTGAATAATATAAAATTATATTTAAAATAGTCAAAGCTTTAACAAAAGTATTGGAAGAAGGAGGATCTTTTACAGATGGAGAAGCAATTATGGAAAAAATGAAAAATGCAAAATATCAAAGTAAATATAATTCCTTACTTTAAATATTTTATTATTTAAATATGACTATTTTTCAAGGTTTTCCGACTACAGGAGACAGATGTTTGCTATAATTCTTTAACAAATTCCATTCTGACATTAGAAAATAAACAGAAACATTAGTTTAACGCATATTTTCCGTACGTTATGTTATTTTAACAATTTTATTTTTATAATATGTTTAAATAAGCATTTGTACAATTGCTTAATTAATGAATAATATGTAAATTTAAGTAATTATTTAACGTATGTATATTAAAATTATAATTTCGTATATAATTAATATAAATAGATACGTATAAATTCTTATTAATAAATAATAATCGTAAATAAATATATATAATAAACAGTATACTCAAGGCCGGATTTAGGCATTTCGACGTCCTAAGCTTAACTCTGTGTGAAGCCCCTGACGAACCCTCTATAAAATTCTTTGACTCCACACTAACCTACAAATACAATTATAAATTAGACACGAAACTATTGTTTTTAAATAAATATTTTTAAGTTTAAAAAATGAGAGAGACATAAAAATCTTTTTATATAATGAGAGACACATAAAAATCTTACTAATGAACTATAACCGGTATAAAAAAATAAGCTAAGGTTATATTTACACGACTGTTAAAGGCCGTTAATTTCTATGTAAAAATGCAGATATTCAGCCGATATGTTCATAGACATATTAAACGTCACTAGTTACTAGTTATGAAAAACTATATTGTATCCACTTTTAAATCTATCGCGAAGCTACCTATAAAACTCAGATGAATTTTATATTAAAAGGAATAAATCACTAGAAATTTAATATACGATATTGGTTATAAATACAATTAAATACTACACAAAATAAAAAAGTAAAGTATATTTTTTTGAATTGTAAAAAAATTATTACAAAATTTGGCTTTAATTTTTTTTTGTAGAAATTTTTGAGGCCCCTTTGAACCCGAGCCCCTTAGCTACAGCTTATATAGCTTACTTGTAAATCTATCCATGGTATACTCAATTGGAATGTGAAATAAATTTATTTACGATTGTTACTGAAATCATTAAAGTTTCTTTAACGAAGAAGTAAAATATCCTTCAACAAATTTATTCAAATCAATCTGGAAGAGATAAATTGGATGTTCTCCAGTTGTTGTAATAAATGGAGTATTTTAGACTTAATGGAAAGAAAGTGTAATTTATTTACTTCAATGTGAGAATAAATGGGTTGTATTTAAATGAAACTTTATCAAACTCATTTAACGAATTATTTGTTAAGTAAATTGTTAAATTTTGTCAACTGAAATGTTTTTATTGTAATTTTAACAAACAATTTAAACTTTAAAAGATTTTTTTGATTATTTTATTACCATTTTATTCTTTAGAAAGTTTTTTAATTAATTAACGCAAATTCAACGTTTTAAGATCAAAAATAGTTTTAATGTAACATGATAAAATATTTTTGTTTATAAAATAATTAATAACTTCGAAGTTTATCGAATATCAAATAATTTTCAATAAAATTTTTATATAATTTTTAAATAATTAAGTTCATAGATTATAAAAATATATTTGAAAATTTATTGATTGTGGTTTTTTCAATTTAAGTTGTTTATTTTCTTTCTAGATTCAAAGATATTTAAAAATATATCTAAATAAATAATTTAATAAATATAATTTTTTTATAATCCATCTTCAAAGAAAATTATAAAAAATAAAATAGTTGTATATTTTAAAAATAAACTTTTTAATTATAACTGTCAAAATTATTAAATTGTGTTTACATGAATTTATATAAAATTATTTTTACGAAATTTTCTATTAAGTTTTCAAAATATATATCCATAAAATGCAATTACTACAATACTTTTAAATATTCAATATAACGTTTTTTAAATTATATTTTATGATGAAAATAATTCACATTTATTAGTAGTTAACATATTAAGACATCATCATCAAAGGCGTGCGTACTGTACAATTGAATATTCAATAAGAGAATTACGTTTCTTTCATGCTGTTAAAAGCTACTTACTACAAGTTTAATCGTAATGGATGATAGGAATACGTAATGCAGTTGATTAGTATGTTTCTTGTAAAACCATTTCTGTATTCGAGCAAATTTAGACAAACAATCTCATTTAAGAAAGTGCTTTCTCTCTTGTCATGCATGCCAATTTTAGAATAAAAAGAAGAAATATTAATAACCTGTATCGACAATTCCTTTTTCACTGTTTATCAGTAAAGATGCTAAGTGATTCTGACATCTCGTTCTTATGTTTTCTAATAAATATTTCTTGAATGGTATGTTTAACTTGTTTTTTGAGGTCACAAACAAAAAAAATTTATTACATTTCTTCCTCACTATTATATATTATCTCACATAAGATAATTATTTTCTAAATTTAATTTTTTTTTTAAATCTAGTATTTTTATATGAACTTTTTACAAGAACTGTATTAACCGATTTCTCCCCTAAAACAAGGCTTGCCTTTAGTACAATAAAACAATTTATAATAATAATAATATAAACTTTTTACGAAAGAAAATCAATAACTTTTATTTTCATTATTTTTAAGAAGTTATATTTCTTAGAGTTTAGCAATTTTGTAAAATGTTTAAGCACTTGGAAAAATTGAATTTGTAAAGTTATTGAAATTTATTTCTTGCTTTTTATATATACAAATTAAGAATACTTTCTGCTATTTTATGACTTTTTTCCGGAATAAATTATATTATTTTCTATTATGAGGAGATATTTAATGGATATTTTAGAAGATTTCTAAAGTATTTCAGTAAAACTGTTTTTTAAAAAAATTTAGAGTATTTTAGAAGAAATTTTATTATTTATAATGCTTGGAAACATGTAGTGCTAATAGAAGGGAATAGTTATGTTAAAGAAAATTATACTCTTTTGGTTTACTTACATGATGAAAGTGGTAACTGGAGTTTGAAAACAGTTGCCAAGTTTGTCTGCAAGTAGAAAAATGTATTATCTGCAAGTAAACTATTTTATTTTATATTTCGTTAAGTTTTACTTTTAGAGTGTTTTTAATCTTTTAAAAATATTATCCAGAAATTTATTCTAGAAAAGAAAATAAATTGGATAAACGGTGTTCTGAAATCCGAACCACAATGCGATTTTTCGACGGAAAGAAAGATTTTAAAGTTTCTACAAGAATATAGATTTTCATTTAAATAATTACCTTTATTCTAAAATTTTGTACGTTTAGAATGGAAAATAATATTAATATACTGTGTATGGTATTGATTGCATTAATTTATATTGCGGAGTAGTTATTTTAAGATAATTATGTACAAAAATTTAATCAAATTAATTAAATAAAAATGAAAATTTTTATATTTATTCGTTAAATTTAATAATATTTATGAATAAAATTCCTGCAGATTTCACGTGATAATACTTAATTCCCGTACGAATGAAAATTTTAGGAATTAATTCTACATGGAATTACGAAATATAATTCCCATAAGTTCAATTAAATCATTGGTTTATTATTACTTTTACATAGATTACACGGAAATGATTAAGAAATTTTCCATTCAAGATGTGATTTCTCTTGAATAGAAAATTAATTAAATCAAAGATTATCTTGTGATAATATTTAATAAAACAATTTATTACTTAAAATGGGGATATAAAAGAAAATTTATTATTAAAATGGTTTAATATTTAAATTACATAAGCTTTTACTTTTCTTAAATTACAATATACTGTATCCTTCACAATATTTTGGATTAAATAAATTAAAATTTATTACTATTAATTTAGTTTAAATTATTAAAATTAAATAGAATTTAATAAATATATTTATTAAACTTTAATATAATGTTTTATATTGCTTATTCCATACAATATTTATGAATCTTCATACGCATTGATTTTCATTTATTATTATTATTATTGTTTCTTTCATGCTAGTTCTTAAGTTTTCAACAAGAATATAAATATATTTAAGATTTACCATTTTTAATTTAATTAAATAGAAGAAAGAGGAGAAAATTTTTTTTCTCAAATTTTAAATAATTTACATTTCCGCAATAATAATTTTACAAATGAAATAATTGTTATAATTTTATAAAAATTTGTATTAATTATTATAATCTGTCTCGGTTTTCCATTTCTTACTTCAAAGAAACGGGAAAATTTTCTAAAAATTCTCATTTTACAAAACGTAAAATGTGCTTCTTCTTCGTTGAAAGTATTTTTATTGCTTTAATTTGCCAGTTGCGCTTCTTATACATTTCCCTTTCTAATATTTAATTTCTATTTTCTCTTAGTAATTTGTTTTTAAATGTTTTTTATTTATTTGTTACCAATTTTATATATTTAAATATTAAGAAAACATTGTACATTTTATTTATTATCCTTCATATATTTATAAAAATTATTATTTTCATAAAATTCACCTGATTTGTAACAAAATATTTGTTTTTATTGGATTTGCTTAGTGATCTATTTTCTTAAATCGTATTATAATTAAAGTCTGTTTTTATGTTTTTACTGTTCAAAGTTATATTTATTATTTATTAAAATTAGCATTCTAAGAAATTTATGTTTACAATTTTTGATGAATTATAATTATTATATAAGCATTTTTCCATTTTTTATTTTATATTTACAGCATTATGATACAAATAAATTACACGTTCGCAGAGAAACGAATAAAGAAAGAATGATTTACTTGTTTCACACTCAAAATTGGTTTTTGTAGAGGTAACATCACCTATATTAAACCAATTTATAAGAAAAACATTGGACATTACGCGAACTTTACGCAAAGAAATGTTTTATGTACATAAATACTTAAATTTTTGCTATAAAAAATAATAATGAAGACATTCCGAAGTAAGACTGGGAGGGCACAAGAGCTCAATTTTGTTCACTATCCAACAATTTATTATATCAGCATTATAATTACATCTACTTTTATATTTTATGTTGATTACTCGCTTTACGAGCACCATTTTCTTATGTTTCTTTTCTCATTTTACCTTGTGGTTTACTCAGTTTGGCCCATGAGGCATTTGCGCCATAAACCACCAATACCCAAACCAACCCAACAGTCTCAAAAATTTGTAGTTTCAGCAAATTTGTGTTTAAGAAAAAGCTAAAGCTATACGTATTATTGATTATGAAACAAATTTTCTTTGTTAAAATGTTTCTATCCTGATCGAGTGTTTAATAGAGATACTTTGTATAAAAACTCATTCTCTGTGCAGCTCAAGTTATTTTTTTAAAGACAAATATTCAAAAACTGTAAGGTAACTATGACAATTCTTGATTGTTTCCGGAAGGATTGTGGCATGACGTCTCTTGTCGTACGCCTCCATCTCTGCATATCAACAGATTTCCATATCTCATAGCGAGCAGCACTCTGAGCTCGTTCCTGAACTAAGGCGGTCGACCATTTTTTTTCGCCACTGTGCGTATAGCCTCTTTCGGTCAGTGTCCACACCAACGATGCATAAATTATAAAATTCCATTCATTGATGTACATGAACACATAAAATTTACAATGATTAAGTTATTATTACAAAAATTATAACATTTTTCATTACCTAGTTACTTTCCACCCACCCTGTATATAACGTTTGTGAATAAGATAATTTATACACTTTTTGCTATTCTAATTTAATCATATAAACTACCATTTAAAACAAGTATTTTAAACAATCTGATCTTTAATAATACAAAATTTCTATATAAATGGAAATTATTTCAAATTTTTTTATGTTAAGGAAAGTCACAATATTTACAAATAATTATGAATTTCTTGGAAAGTAATTGTCTGGAAACAATACAACATAACAGTATAATTATTCGAATATTAATTTATTTAAAACAAAGATATATGCAGAATGTATATTATTATTAAGATGCAATTTGAAAAAATTGTAAACCTATAAATTTTCACTATCTTTCCTAAATCGCAGAAGGAAGTTAGATAAATAAAAAGTGAGAGAGGTATAGAAACCTTAAGAAGAAAAGGCCCCGATTAACTATATAGAAACTTTCTAGGCAAACCAGAAGTCACGCTATATTAATTAAAACGTTTCTGGCGCGACTACATTGTTAAAGGAACAGTATATTTCACAGGGGCAAGCCACAACTAATTTAAGGTGGAGCGCATATATTTTAAATTAAATAAATTAAAAGTATGATAACAATTGCAGCCCGGCAATAATTAACGATCTGGTTGTTTAAAACGTTTGTTATTTAATGTAATTTAATTTAATAAAATACATAAAATTAATATAGTAAAAGAAAAGGTTAAACATATTTAAAAATTAAAAAATTTATTTGAATTTTCTTGATTAGATAGTTATAATTTAATCTAAATTATGCCCATTGTAGTTTTAAAAAATACAAATAATCAGAAATTTTAAGATGCTTCGGTATTAAATAATGTTAAAATCTGTAATTCTGCCAGACTATAGTTGAATTTATTATAGAAAGTTTTGTTTGTCTTTCTAGAAGTAGCTATTCTGGATTTTTCATTAATGTTTTATTATATAAATTGTGTGGTTAATGTGGCGAATAAACTCTTCTATATAACATGAGCTTACTTATTTAAGTATGTAGTAAGCCATTCTGATGATATCTTTTGGGATTGCAAACGATTGTACAAACAATTCGGTAAAATAACGTTTCCTGTTTTATCAAACTTACTTCTTATCTCAACACATCTTCTTATTGTACGACATTACGCTGAAAAATATTATAAAGGTAAATTAAGTTTTATTTTTAAAAAATAGTAATATAAAATATATCTAAGTTTATCAAAGAATATTTATGTATATTTTCATATTAAGACGTAGCAAATATGGAACAACCTTTGCAATATTTTTTATAAATGTAACATTACTCGAAATTAAATACTATAATATTTCAATAGGTAAAATATATTAACGTGTTATACGCTAACTTAGCTATATAGATTATAACTAATCTATATAGCTAATCCTATTAACTTAGTTACCTAATTTTTTTACCTATTAACTTAGTTAATAGGTAAATTGGTATCAGATCACAACAAATCACAATATTTTGTTATGTGGTATTGTATAATTGAATAGGAAAAGATTTTGTGCGCGACTTGAAATGTTTTTCTTAAATTTATCTGGAGGTTTCCACAATAACCTGATATACTATTCTTTGAAATATTTGTCATATTGACATTTTAATCAAAATTCATCAATGAGTTGAGTTTTTAAGATAGAACGAATAATGTCGTACGTTTCTTTCGCAGTTTATCAGAAATTTGATTTTTATCGATTTTTTTTTTATGAATTAAGCTAAAAAGGAGAGTGACTTCTACATAATTATCTTTACTTTTAATAATCTTGATACAGGCAAGGCAAAAACGGCACGTTAATCTGCAGCAATAATTTATAAAATTTATTCTATAAACTATTATTATTGCTTCTGTCGTATTAAAATTTATTCGTACGTTACTTTCTCTTTCTACAAACACCTTCACGTACACACATAGAAATATCTTTATGTGTGTACGTGAGGGTGTTTATTTATAAAATAAGAATGATTGAAAACTCACAAGTATTGAAATATGGAGAAAAACCACAGAGATTACGATATGATCCGATTACATAGAAATTATGATTCTTATTATCTTCATTTAAAAATTATTTCGTATAAGAGACCAAAAATATGTTACTATAAATTATATATAGAAAAAGAAAATATAATATATTATCGAGTATTTTTATGTGTGTTATGATCAAGTACAATAAACAAATTATATTATTAAGTAGTTAAAATATATACATGATACATGCATTTATTTAAACATTTTGCTTTTGTAAAAATATTTAATTTATAAAAATAATTTAATTTAATTTTAAATTTTTAATTACTTTTTTATTTTATTTTATACAAAAATATTTAAAAGTTAAATTAAGTTCAATAATATTAATTGTTGGTTGATTAGTCAATTCATTTTCTATATGCTACAATAAGACAATAAGAACAATACGAATGCTAAATTTAAATATATAATCATACTTTTTAAAAACGTTTACATATTTACATGTTTCATACCTTTTTTATTATCTTAATTAATATCTAAATGGATTTCTGTTCTTATCGTAAATTCTTTTTTACCTTTCGCAGTTAAAATAAATCGCAGGAAGGAGTAATTATAAAATGAGATATTCGTTGAATTATGTTTAACTATACGAAATATATCAAAGATTTCATCTTTTTAATATTTCTAGGTAATGATTTACTTGCATGAAAGTAAAATAGTTTCTCGTGGAAATCTTAAATTTAGCCGTTAATTCGAATTAACGAAGTTTCACCGATTATAGTACTATTGATAAGTTATTTTAGAAAATCACTTAATAAAGTGACGTTCAGGCCTGTGATGACATCACATATACTTAATAAATTGTAATTTATTTATATCACATATATTTTATGTTATAATCCTACAACATTTTTTCAAAGAGGTATATGAGGTGATTGCTTCTCAGAATGTTATCTAGATAAACAAGAATTTAACGACAAATACGCACAGAATTACTTCTTTATTCTTTCTGTAATATTGAAAGGATTAGAGAATACATTTTACTTTAACAAATAATATTTCACAGATTAAACTTTAAGAAACATGCTGAAAAACAATGGTTTTACGACAAGTTTCTCTGTCAAAAATTCGCCTTCGCATTCATTTATAAGAGAAAAAGATTTAAGATCTGTAAAAGCTAGTTATTTGCATCGGAGTTAAGCTTACTGAGAGAATGTTATATTTAGCAATGAAACCACGTAGGTAGCTACGTCTTCCTTTTTAAAAATTTGGAAATGGCCACCCTATCTCTGTATGCAATGACATCGCATGATTTTGATGTTGAAATCCTTAGCAACAATGACAGCGATCTGACCTCTGCATCCAAAATACTCATATGAATCATATCTAAAAGTTTATGTCAATAAACTTGAAATCGGGCTGTTGGGCAGTCCTATAATATTTAGTAAAGTGTGTCTCAATCTTTCGCATGATTATTCAAGTGTACAGCGAGTTCAGAAATGTGGATCATTGTTCAATAATTTTTCCAACTACTTCAGAAATAGCAAAGAAATAATAAGCATGTATTGTTTGTCTTTTTTACGAAGTAAAAATCTCATGCTTTTATTACAAAGTATATTTCTTTATATTGTAGAATATTTGAAATTCTGAAAATTAATAAGATAATTAATAAAAATTTCTGTTTAAAACCGAATAAATTATATTAATTAAAAATATTTTAAGATCGATTATTTTCATATTTTTTAAGTATCGAGAAATATCTGCAAGATTACTTAATAGAAAGTTCATTCTACAGTAAAATCATCATTATCTGAGTTTCTATTATTAGAAATTCCGCATTATTCGATTCGAATCTGTAAGTGAATACACTACTTTTCGTATTCTGTGATTCATAGAAAAAAGTTTCAAATGGTAACATGTATTATGATACAATTAACACGTTTATAATACATGTTTTCATTTTAAACATTTTTCTATGGATCACAGAATAAGAAAAGTAGTGTATTCAGTTATCATTTAAACAAATCATTTGATCACATGATAACATGTATTATAATTCATGTTATAATGTGATCAAATGCTTTGTTTCTATTACCTTTTATTATTTAATTTCAATATGATCTAAATCATTCATATCTATATATACGAGGTATAATCGAGATGGGTTGATAATAATAATAATGATAATAAGCGCAGAGCCCAAACGGTTAGGAGTTGAAAGTTGAAATTTGGTACACACTTAGGGTATGTCACGAGAACGTACACTAAGAAGGAATTTTTCGAAATTCCTCTCCCCCGCAGGGGAGAGGGACAGGATTAAGGCTTACAGTGAAAAACTCGGCTTCTATTATACTATTTTGGATGCGGTTTTTTGCGTTTTGATTGCGTTTTAATAGGGTACGTCACGAGAATGTACACTAAGAAGGATTTTTCGAAATTCCCCCGCGGGAAGAGGTTGTTAACAATGGAAATGTTAAGAGAAAGCGGCTTGCAAGATTTACAGGAGCAGATGCGGTTTCTTGCGTTTTTGCGGGAAATCGAACATATTTTTAGACCATCTAAAAATTCTCTAATTAGTCTGGAAACAGGGGGACCTAATTCTTGAATTCTGTGAAAACGGGTAAGATTGGCTGTAATGTAATAATCTTAATCTTCGCTATCGTTACTTTTTGCCCGAGCAACGCTGAGCTTATCTGCTAGTTAGAATATAATTACAATAAAACACATTTTCATTTTTAAAACTATTGTACGTATTAGCTGTATAATAAATAACATAAAAACTGTTGTTCTTATATATAATTAAATTCTCTAAGGCTCTTTTATATTTGTAATTTTTAATCCCAAATGGCTGTGCTCGTCTGTTTTATCAGCGGACTTATCGGTTCACATTATCTCGGATAATCGAGGTTCTATTTCTATTGTAATAAATTATTTATTTCGCTTTCGTTTCCATTCTTATAAAAATTTCAATTAAACCGTTTAGTTTCCTTTTCTATTTTCTTTTTAATCGCCGTCCCAAGTTAATAACGTTGTTTAAGAAAATATGAAATTAATCATTGACTCTTGTAGTAATTTTATTGAGTATATTAATGAAATAAGTTCGAAATTATTAAATGAAAACTATTTTTACTTCTAAAATTTAATTTAAAATACGAAACACTTTAGGACACTCATTAGCTTAATGTAAATAAATTCTTAACTTGATAAACTTTCCCGCTAAAAAATTCATTAAAATTTAAAATTTATTAAAGTTAACTTTAAATATAATCAATCTCAAATTCTATAACGTATCACTTTTAGAAAATCGATTTTTTGTTAAAGTTTAAAAGTTCAATTTCATGCAAAAACAAGATTTTTACATTTAACTTAATTTATATTTAAGTCGAGTGCTTTTTACCTAGATTATTTTTTATTTACTAATATTTGGAAACAAAGAAAATATATAAATACGTTTAAACATTATATTCAATTCAATTCAATGCATTTTTATTATATAAGGAGCAATTTCTCCGTTAACATAGGATTAGGATAGGAGGATTATATAACAATTCTTAGTTTTAAGAACTATGTTATTGCAATAGTTTCTCATACAATTTCTAAACGAAGGAAAAAATAAAACTATACAATAAATTAAACAGGACTGAAAAAATACGTGGGAGATATTTTCTCTTAATTATTGCGTTTATAGAAAAATTATTGGACTGGAATTTGAAAAATTTGTAGACCTATAAATTCTCACTGTCGTCCCGTCTGTCCTTTCTTAATCTCGAGAAAGGGGTTAGGTAGATGAAAGTCGAGACCAGATGTGGAAACTAAGGGTGATAGTAGGTCTAGAATCTAGATTAACTATATACATAAACTTCCGGTTTGGAACGAAAGTAACGTTACTTCGACTCAAAATTTTCTTCTGAACGAAGTTTGATATATGACCGATAAGACTATTGTTAACAGGAAAGAGTATGATATACAGGGGCAAGACCACCATAAAAGAATTGAGAATATTGTGACGAAAAGTTTCAGGCCGGCATTGTGACTGTCATACTAAACCAAATTCTAACAAGCGATTATTTATTTGGTTACAGCAACGCGACACGTGAGCGATCTGCCGAGGGGAATGGATCCCGGGAAGACTTTTATGTAAAGCTGGTCTCTATTTAGGTGTTACTAACGCGAAGTAAACCCGGAAAACTGCACGTGGCCAGCCCACTGGCCACGTCCAAATCCAGGACAAACTAACTACAGGTGTTCGGTTGTTTTATCCTTTCGGCTACTGGAGGGCACTTATTAAGAAAGTATCGTTCAGAAATGAAAAAATTCGACTGGAAAGTGCTATATGCTACCTGTCGCAGTAATTAAGTGAATATAATATACAAGTTTTAAAAATTATGTCTTTTTTGAAGAATTATATTTTTATATTTAGTTTATGATTTTGTTAAATTTTTCGCCAATACATGGCGCTACATATAAATGAGCAAATTGAATGTAGATAGAAATTAATTGATTTACAGAAATTCAATAAATATTTTGGGGTGAAATGTACAGTACGACATTATCTAAGTTAGAAGTGTATAAACGTAACTGCCGAGTTTCGTAGCAATTGGTCGAAAGGCCTGTGGGTGTATAGCGAACAAACAAACAGAGATCGTAATTTATATATTAGCAATATCTATAACAATTATCATTAGATAGATTATATATACTGTTATTAATAATAAAATCCCTATTAAATCCCATCTGTATAAAAAATTTTAATAATAAATAATAAATTAAGAAATAAATAGTTATTGATCTGTGAATAATATAAAATAATGGTGTAACATTCATGGTTTTTAACTTTTTCAGTTCATCTATATCTTATTTCAAGAATTTCTCAAAAAAATTCTGGATTAAGTTTGAAAATAGAGTTTTTCTAAATTCATTCCTTTCCATAAATGGTTCTATAGAAAACCCATTCAAAATACTAGAAACCTAGACAACCCAATTATTCTTATTATCAGGACTAATTCTCATTTTTTGATATAACATTTTAAATAAATTAGATGGTAACAAATCACTATCCTCTATTTCTTTTAAAGAAAATTGGTCACCGTAATAAATATTGGACACAATCTAAATATGTTTAAGTTTTGTCTGAGAGCACTAACGGGGTAAATTATAATGTAAAGAATAAACCAATAAATTTTTATACCGTTTCTAACTTTTGACATTTATTTTAACACCAACAGGTGAAGTGAAGCATAACTAAAAATAAAATTATGATAATAGAATTAAATATCTAAAATTGAGCAATAAGTTTTCTGAACTTTAACTATCTAAATAACCTAAGAATATCCATAATTCACTACATTACATTACATTGTCTATCAATAGTAGCGTGGGAACGCCGGGAGGTAGGACGGAGTCGTACCTCCTTTTTTTTGGCGAACAGGTCGGCAAGACCCACCCCACTGTGGCGGATGGCTAAATTTTTATGGGTTAATGTTACCCGTGGTATCGAAGATGGCGACGGGGAAATTTTTCCCCCTAGATACTAGACGCCGACGGGGAAATTTTTTTTCCCTACGTTCGAGATGGCCGCGTTTCCGGTCGCCGTCTTGTCTGCACGCAAGCTAACGTGCAAACAAGATGGCGACCGTCGACGACGACGACGACGACAATAAATTATACTTAACTAGATGTTAAAAGATATTTTAAACTATTTTAAACATATATATATATATAGATGGTATAAATAAACTTACATTAGCGTTGGTCCTTCGCGGTCCTTCGACGCTTTGTTGAAATCGATGTTGAAGACTCGGAAATACTTGATGTCGTCGTTCTTTTCTGTTTCTTTTTAGTAGTACTTTTCTCTGCAATCTTCTTAGTTGCCCCCCCCGCATTCCTTTTTTTCCGTTTTCCGCTATAGGGGCTGCTGGGACTGTCGCGGGTTCCTTCCATATTGGTTCCTTTCCACGTCCGGGATATATATTCCGTAAATGTCGAACGAAGGTAAAAAAACGATCTCCTAGTTTTTTTGAAGGCCAATTCAGGTATTTTCTATACATAAATGCGTACATGTAAGAATCGGAAAGGTCTTCTGTATAGTGTTTTGGAAGGTTTTTTTTTATTTTTCAAATATCCCCACAGTCTTTCGGTATTTTGGGTGTGGACTCCCGTTTTTGGATCGACGAAATTTTCAGAGTGATTAACCATCCTGTGTGATATTTCGATTCCTTCCAATTTGTCGATATTGTAGTAGCCTTTCCATTCGTCAGTCAATACAGTAGTGCCCGAATTAATAAATTTCGATATAATCCAATTGAGAGTATTTTCCGACCTGTCGTTTACTTGGCAAACGAAACAGCTTTTATCTTCTCGGCAAATGCCTCCGACGACCCATTTTGTGCTTTTAAGCTTTCTACCTTTTTCGTATTTTCTTTTACAAATAACGGTCTCGTCTATTTCGACAGTTTTATTTGGTCCTCCTATTTTGAACGATAGAATATTATGTAGTGCTACTAGCATTACAAATCTGATATGGTTCGGCCAATCGACTGCAGCTTTGTTAGATATTCCGGCGGCATTAGCAGAAATATTTGTAGTGCAATCGAGCGCAAGGTGATGCCATATAAACGACAAAATCGAATTCCACGGTAAGTTTCCACATTTACCTTTAAACGTACCGTCGAAGGCAGAGCTGAAGTTTCAACATTTGTGGCATCTCATCGCACACGATTTTCTGTCGTTGCGATATACTACTTTGCACGGTTTGGAACATTTCGAACAAATGTCTACAGTGTGCTGTAACCCCAATTTGACAGCTAATTTAAACCCTCTGTCTATTCGCGAGTCAAGTCCAAGTTCAGTATAATCGTGTTCCAACAATTGGAAAAAAGTCTGGGAAGTACATCCCGCCCAAAATTCTTCGGAATTAATATCTATATCACTTATATCTTGAGTTAAAAAAAACAACTATAAATTAAATAACAAAGCTATCGTTAATAATATCATCACACAAAATGCGAATTATCTCGAAATATACAAACCTAAATCACAAAAAAAAAAAAAAAAAGACTTCTCTTACGAATAAATTTTCGGTTTTCGATAGACGTACTGCACGTCGAAACTTTCCTCTCGTCGAAAAATTAGTATTAATTTGCATAATGCGACAGATAGTACGGGTACGCCCCCAGTAGAGATTATCACTCGAGAATCTGATTCGAGATTACCGGAAACGCGGCCATCTTGAAAGTAGAGAGGGGAGAAATTTCCCCATCGCCGACGAGTCGCTAGGGAAAAAAATTTCCCCGTCTCCATCTTCGATACCATAGGTAATATTAACCTTTTTATGATATCCCGACTTGTCGGGATTGGGTAATTATTTGTCAGGTCGAGTGGTCAGGGTTCGTCGATAAGTTTAAGGCGATATTCGAATAAACGGAACCATGGTGAAAACAAACAACGATTTATTTAGACAGACAAACAAAATACAGAGAATAGCTCTACTCTAACGTGTCCGGTTCCTAACCGCGGGGGAGAGAGAGAGTTTACAAATTTCGGGGTCATACCTCTTCCTAGGATGTATCGACTGGAGTAATCGTATGGATAAGCAGGAGGATCGGTCGTTCTCCGGTCGTTGAGGATGGCAGGAGGATCGGTCGTGGCGGCTCGTCTCCGGCGGGCTTCGGAGTCCTCGGGGTTCGGCCCTCGATTCTCAATTCGGATCAGACGGGACGTGCGTCTTATTTGGACCTTCAGCGACCCCGTTATCAGCCTTTTCCCCCTTATATACTACATGTCACGTTATCTTCGATCACCAACCACGATAGTTGGTGAATCGCTGATGATTCGATCTCTGTGACTAAGAGTTTGGATCCGGAGAGAAAGGAAGTGCTTTCCGGCGGCGGAAGGCTGAACATCCTTTGAATTTCGACCTTTTCTACAATTTCCCACGAGGGGGTTTGAACAAAAAAAAAAAAAAAAAAAAAGATTTTGGGCCAGGTTAAACCCGGTCCTCACAGTAGCATAAAATACAGCTTGATTCCCGAGAATTTAATTTCTTCTATCACTTTTTAAATATAAAAGTACATATGTTCTTTTGGAGTTTAAGAAACACCATCACGTACGATTTATTACAAGGGTCGTTCAAGGTTAAACGAGACTTATTTCTACAGACCAAAAGGAATGTCCAAAACATGTATAAATTACGCCAATTTTTCGACATACTCTCCATCTGTACGTAGAAACTGTTCCGAGTGGCGGGATAGGTCCCTGTCATCTTTCTCGTAAAAAGAAGTGAGCTGACGTCATAGCCGGCACAGGACAACTTGCTGCAGTTCATCATCAGCAGCTGGGAGGAATTTCGTTCCTCCCAGCTGCTCTTTCAGAGGCCCAAACAAATGATAATCGCTGGGAGTTAATTACCTTCGATACAAAACTGATTCAGAAGCTGCTCACATGTCTCCTTGGGTTCCCATTTCTGATCACATATCAGCTGTCGAGGCAATGTGTCTCATGGTTACTCGCCGGTTCTCCGGGATAACTTGCTCAACTTGTGCGATATTCACTGGCGTTACTGCAGTTGGACAAACATGTCCATTTGCTTCATTTGTCACCTGTTC
Organism: Centruroides vittatus; assembly: GCF_030686945.1. NCBI lineage: Eukaryota > Metazoa > Arthropoda > Arachnida > Scorpiones > Buthidae > Centruroides > Centruroides vittatus. The sequence continues at coordinate 128,685 of NW_027120774.1, forward strand.
TCATCCTTTACCAAATTGTTGACACCATTCGTACACTCTTGCCTACGACAGCGTTTGTTTTCCATACTGTGCACTCGATCTTCTCAAAATTTCAGAATGTTTAACTTTTTCCTTCACGAGAAATTTGATTACGCACCGTTGCGGACACATTAGCTTTTGCCATAATCGCTGAAACTGCTACGCATTCGCAAAATACGTCATGCTTGCTACCGAATGGGATGGATAATGCTACTCTCTCTCTTCGGCTTTTATCGTGCTACAATTACTTTTCGAAATTATAGGCCTAAAAGTTTCGTTTAACCTTGAACGACCCTTGTAGAATTAATTTTTATTTTTAATTTTTCAGAGACTGTATAGTCCTATATCTTCCATTGTAACACAGATGCTCTCGGCAGAATTAACACAATATCGTCCACGTATGACATAATGAATAAATATAATGTATAGTACATTATACTTAAAAGACCATTTTTCATTATTTCAGAGCAATTATTAAAGTCAAACATGTAAAAGTTGAATATACGCGGTAGCCAGGTTTCACTCTGCAGATAACCGCGATTTGTATTATGGAGTAACCCTCCTGTTTAATTGCTACATTGTAAAATATATCTATCATATTTATAAGTTGTTTGTCTACCTGATATTTATTCAATTTTCTCTGTTAATTAGAAATAATGACGAATCGTAGGCTTTTTTAATATCTAGAAATAAAGCAAACACTTTTTGTCTCTTTCTACCAAATTGCAGTTGAATAATGAATATTAAAACATTTTATTTTTCCAGTTGTTACGTATATAAGAACCCGAGTCTAAAATGTCAAAAAGCAAAGAAAATTTTTGGCTTTTATTTAGTTTAATATCTCAGAAAGTTAAAAAAAAAAACGAAATTTGGCATGATAACTTGTATATAAAGGGCATTGATGTTTTTAAATTTTAGAGAACGGAACTCGAGGGAATAGGGGATAGAAGGAGTTAATATATATTTTTCCTTAAGTTTGTTTAAAATATTTAAAATAAAAATACAAAATTAAGTGAATAAAGATAAAATATTCATCATAAAAAATTATTATTGTTTTAACTTTTAGAAGTTATTTTTTCTTCTTATTTTTGGATAATTCTGAAAAACAATAAGTGTCATCTTATATAACTAGTATACTTTTTTATGACGAAATTATTATCCTTTATTTTTGAAATTGTCAACACAATATAATATAGTAAGCCGTTTAAAAATGAAAAAATACACTATAAATACTTTTATTTTGTTCCATTTTTTAGTATCAGATGCTTGTTATGAGATTTTTATTACTTTTTATATACTGGTCGATAAAATATCCCCATTTTAAATTTATCTTTCTGTATAAACATAGGCTAAACTTAGTTCTTCTTAATGGTTCTGTCTCCGAAATGAAAGCTATTTTGTCATTAAAACAGAAGAAATGACAATTTGACACATTACAAAAGGTAACCAAGTGTTAAAAAATTGTTTTCTGCGAGTTCAATGAAGAGTTTTTAGAAAATAATTTCGACGTTATTTATGACTGAGTCAAATACTTTTGTTCAGTTTGAAATCTTTGTAATCTTTAAAATTATATGTATTGTAATTAGAGGAGCCCTGAAATAGAAATTCAAAAATCAGACTTTTATTATATATTTTTCAATTTTTAAAAGGAATAGAATTTCAGACTTGCGACTTGTCTGAAGTCTTTTTCAAATCTCTCATTCCTTGTCTAGTAGCTGTTCTTAAGTGTAAAAATGAGCAATCTCGTAATGCATTATTCTTAGTTTATCATCAATTAAGACTAAGATTAGATTTAAAAGAAATCTAGATCGATTTCCTCTTGTGATACAGATAAGTTGAATACGACAGTATGATAATTAAATAACATTTAATATCCAAATATTAAAGATACAAAATCCAAATGATTATGTACAGTTTATAAAAAAAAGATATACAAAATCGAATTATTCATGCTTTTTTCAAAAAAATAAAATTTATTTTAAAACATATCAGGTAGTTATTAGTGAATATTTGTCATTAATGTTTACTTTTATGGTAATTACTTTCCATAAAAGTGGGCAAATATTCTAATTATTTTATATTTTATTAAAGATTAATAAATTTGATTATAAAATGGAATATATTTTCAATAATTATCTTATTTTTTAATAAACATACTTGGTCTAGTATAGATATTAATGGTTAATAATACAGTCATAATAATTTAGGTATTAAAATTATTTTTTTTATTTAAACAAAGGGTTAAGCAATAATTGAACTTTTGTGTTATAAAATTCGGAAATAATATTTGCTTAAATTATATTATTTGTTGAGATGTTTAAATTTATACGTTACAAATAATAATTTCCCGATATTCGAAGTATCATTAAATTACTCTCGTAGAATCAATCGATTCCAATGGCAATTCGAGAAATCTGAGATTGCTGGATCAATAACAATTCTAAATAGCCATTTTCGGTCCATTAAAAAAGAAAAGAAGTTGTCCGATTTCTTATGAATTGGATTTATATCCATTATATTTTGTAAGGTTTTTTTTTTTTTTCTAAATTACCTCTAGGGCTACTCTTAAGTAACCTCTGAACTTATGAACCGGGGTGCAGAATTATTATTCGGAGTTACAAGCTCTTTCGAGTAATTTTTATTTTCTTTAGTTTTCGTTTGTCATTTCATGTATAACTATACTGTACAAATATTCATTATATACTATACTATAAACTATTCATTATATACTATACTATAAACTATTCATTATATCTACTAACGACCTTTCAAACAAATAACTTTTTCTTGAATACTTCGTTTTTCAGTAAATCCAGTAAAACTTGATCACATTTCATTCTTCAATTTAACTTTTCGAAAATTCTAAAAATCAAATGTTACAAACTGTTTAATAAACTCATTACTTCTGTCAAACGTAAGTAAAATATCAGACGTATAGACAAAAGAGTTAAATATGACAAATGTTAAATATGAAATTACAGCTATACAAAAATTCTTATTAGATTCCTTTATCGAATTTAAACGTTCATAAAATCGAATTTTAAAATACTTTTATTAATTTTTCGCAATCTCTCATTAAACAATTCTTGAACACAGGAGAAGGCATTTAATGTGTTTAAACAAATCATTACATTCCAAATAACTATAAAAAGCTTTATATTTAATTCAATTGTTATTTATCAATTCATGTTTTAATATTAAAAATTATAAAAACTTAATAAATTGTTATTAAACAGGAAAATTATTATTTTATATTTTGTAACGAGGATTATACTGTATATCCATGTATACGTGCTCACCAGTGTCCGAGTGGATAAAATCACTGAACGCTAGTGGTCGTGGATTCGCACCTCACCTACGGACCGGCCACGTGGAGTTTTTCGGGTTTTCTTTACCTAAATAGTGGCCATTTTCCATAGAAAGTCCTACCTCTCGACAGATTGCCCATGTGTCGAGTTACTGTAAACAAAAAAACCATTATCTATACATACAAATACAGAATATTTGTGTCTTCCCTTATATAATTTTCCATTAAGTTACATTCCATTTATTTTGTGAATATATTCTTAAAATATGAAGGTATCTGATAGTCATTTAATATATCTTTTAATATTTATAGTTGAATTTATGTAAATTTTAATACTTTTAAAATTTACGATAAAAATAAATTTTATTCTATCAATATCAACATACTGTTTCTGTACAATAATATTGTAAGTTATCACTAAATAAAATTAAACAATATTATATTATAAAATAGAATTTTAAGATTGTAATTCTCTAATAACTACGTAGTTATATATCATAAACAAATTATGAATCCACAAAAATCTATTTATTCTGTGATTAAATAATTACCTAATACTAAAGGTGGTGTGTGCACGGATAATTGACATGTCACCAATAACTGACATTTTCAGTATTCACTTTGAATAAACTGCTGACATTTTTATATATTTATTAACATTGGTTATTATTTGTGGTGTCATTTTCTCAGCAAACCATCTGTTATCATATAGGATCTTCATTCTATTTAATTATAAACCAGTCTCAAATCACTCGTACGCGAAATTATTAAATTTGAAAATGTTGTTGATACTAAGAGGTGATTCAAAAATACAGGACGATAATTATGATTAAAATACAGTACTATTGATGTATGATATATGATCTTTCATGTAAAAAATATAATACGAAAGTGATGTAAATGAAAATTTTTTAGATAATGGTAAGAAATCTGTTTTTATGACTTTCAGCGAAGAACGGGACTTCATATTTGTGACTAATGCTGTATAATCTCTAAGCTTTATGCCAATACCAGATGACACTAAGTTTTAGCATTTCCTAATACATATACCAATTCCGATGATAAATTTTGTAATTTATGCTATTTACTTTACACTGCTATATCCTATCTCATCGAGATGAAACTTCTTACAATATTTTCCATAAAGATTTTTATAAGTGTAAAACACTTATAGAAATTTTCTATAAGTGTTTTACAAATGTTAAGTGAGACCTGGGTCATTTATCATTTTTTAATGCTCCGGAAAATATAAAACGTGTTAAAAATTGTTTTACCTTTATTTCTTCTTTAAAAATTGTATTGTCTCCTTACCTGCCTAATCTTCTTTAATGAGCATTGGAAAAAAGAAAGGATTTTCCTTCAATACACAAGAAATGCAATAAAATGAATAATTTTTAATAAATGTTTTGAGAGGTCCTCAAATGTCCTGCGGTCTCTTGCGTGAAATTACATAAGATAGAAAAGGTTTTTATTCACTTGGTAATAAATAATACGTAAAATAAATTTGATTTTGTAGTCCCAAATAAACATATGTTATTTGAAAATTTAAACATTATTGAATTCTAACATGATTATATAAATTTTATTAATAATGATATTATTATATGGGATATAATTTTAAATATTATGAAAGAGAAAATCTTTTCGAATTGAAAAAGACAGCCTAATTTTAATGAAAACATGGATGATAAATATTTAGACCTACATTACAGTTTCCATTAAGACATGCTCGTGAACGGATAATATAATATTTAATATTAATTACAGTATCAGAATTCTTCATTAACATTCAGTCGAACATCTATCGCGATATATTATATCTAGGAATTAGACAAAAATTACGAATATTTACAGTGATTCTTTGATAAAATTCATTTATTTGCGATTCATACTGTTGTTTCTTTGAAATCATCGAAGGTATACACTCTTTATTATAGTAGAGTATTTTAGTTTTTTGAATTTATATTGTGAAAGTCGGACTTGACGAAAATTTGGAGAGAAAATTCACTTTTCGTCTTTCGAAAGTTTTTCAATTTTATTAACGGAGAATGATCTCATCTCTCTCCCCGGAGTGGTTTTCTTTCCCAGGGAACTCGTCGAATGTGTCACTGGGAACTAATAACAAAAATTCACTATTGGTGAAAAAGGATAACGTGGCTTGAGGATACAAAAGGAGTGATCCAAGGACAAGGGGTCGTCGAGAGTCCGAGAGTTTGCCGATCCTGTTTCCTTTTTGACGTGAGTGCTCTATTCTTGACCGCTTCGTCCGCCTTTCTCCGATCTCTCGATCGCCGTTCCGATCCTGTTGCCGTTCCTGAACCTGACAAGACGACGAATTCCCTCAACGATCCAAGACGATCCAGTTCAAAACACACACCAGAAACAAAAAGAGACTGAGAAGTTACCCTCTCGTTGCTACCTCTACGATCTTCGATCAACGACAACGATAATCAAGCTGCCGATCAAGGTATTTCGTATCGCGTGTAATATTGTAAGCTCTCTTTCTCGGCTAGGAACCTGTTAACCTCAATACTTAATCAGCTATATAGCTAAAGACAATTTAAGCCGCTAATAGAAAGCAAACCAGAACTCTATGTTACTTTGTGTATACGTGTAAATATTTACATAAATAAACGGGTATTTTCCGTTTAAATTTAGTGTAGTGTACACTTCTTCCGATCTGCCGTCTCCCAACTCTCCTCCATCCCGAATCCGGTCGCCCGCACACGTGACCTCTCTCACGAATTACAAATTTGCGGCCGTTAAGGTTTCTGTGTCTATCCTAGAAGACACAGTAGTGTCAGTCCTGACGAGGCACTAAAGAGGTGCCGATCCTCTGGTCACAATCGTTGAAGCAACCACTAACTGCATCCAGAGAGTCATCGACAACTTTGCAGGTGCTAATATAATCCTCGCCGGCGACCTCAACGCTCACTCTCCTGCTTGGGGAGGCGACAATCTAGATCAACGTGGAGAGGTTTTCAGGGAGTTCATCGCCCACAACGGACTTCAAGTTTTGAACAACCCCCTCTCCCAACCTACTTACACTTCCTATCAGGGCGACACCTGGATAGATGTTGCTGCCTGCAGTATAAACTGTGTTACTGATTTTGACAACTGGAGGGTCCTTGGTGACTGCAGCTTAAGTGATCACTCATACATTTCCTTCAATCTCCTTAACAATAACCGCACTGCCAATACTCCCTCTTACCCGAAAGTTAACTACAACCTCGCACTCGCTAACTGGAATGATATTCAGACCTTCTTGAACACCAACATGACCGAGTGCAATCTCAACGACAGGGACGAAGCAAGTAGTGCTCTCGAACACAACATCAATTTAATTCAACAAGCCTGCGACAGATACATTCCGAAGTCTACTCCAAGGCACCGTTCTGTTCCATGGTGGACAGACAGGCTTACCCATCTTCGTAAAACAAATAACCGACTAAGGAAAAACTTTCAAAACTGCAGCTCTGATCCAGGTCGCTCCAACCTTAAACAACTTTACCTTGACCACCAACGAATATATAAAAATGAAATTAAGATAGCTAAATTACAGTCATGGAAGAAATTTTGCACCGCTGCCTCGAGTAACCCTTGGGGGTACCTCACCAAACTTTGCACAAACAAACTTAGGAAAACACAGTTTTTGGTTAACAACAACTCTGATGCAGCCAACAGCAACTACCACGACATCCTAGACACACAGATGAACTCCTTCTGCATCGCCGACAACCTAGACAATGATACTCCCTGGCATCAGCTCATCAGAAGAAGTATGAATGATCCAATTCTTACCGAAAATTCTCCCATCTTCACTCACGATGAAATCAATAAGGCCTTCCTTAGCCTGAAAGACAACAAAGCGCCAGGCATCGATGGCATTGACAGTAGGCTGGCTAAGGCCATATGGAACCTCAACCCTTGTCAAATTACCAACATCTTTAACAGCTGTCTTCAAACTGGGACCTTCCCTACCAAGTGGAAAACAGCGAAAATAATACCTGTACCAAAACCTGGCAGGCCTGATGAGGCCAGACCTATCTCCCTTCTTCCCGTGTTCGGCAAGGTGTTGGAGCACCTTATTACAAATAGACTAACCTGGCACGTCGAATCTCACAACGCTCTTAGTGAGGGACGCGATCCCAAGTTTTCTGAAGTCGTTTACGTGTCGTAGGTGATTTTGCGATTTTTTTTTGGAGCGTTTGTTTGCGAGCCTTTTTGCTTACCTGTAGTTCACACGTACTGACTTTTTGGGAAAGTCTGCTACCTTCTCGAGGTGCGTCCTGTCAGTAGCTCGTTAGAGTGAAGCTAAAAGCAGGCATCTCTTTTGCCTTTTTAAGGCTCTTTTATGGCTAATAGGCCAAAACCTGAAGACAGCTGTAGTGAGGAAAGTTCCTCTGCTGGCAAGGAGGAAGGGGAGATGGTGTTGGGTCCCGATGGGGACAGGTTTGCAGTTGCTGAAAGACTCCAGTGTGAGTTAGGAAAGTACCTGACTAAAAATGGAGGATCTTGCATGGGAACGAGAGAACATTACGACTATATAATGGGTGTGGTAGGAGATATCATAGATTTATTTCGGAAGGGAGAGAGAGAAGATCTGCAAGTCCAGATTAAAGAACTTAACGATAAAATAGAAAGCATTATGCAGCCAACCAGACCGCTCTATTCACAAGTTGTGACGAGTAAGAAAGCGGTGTCTACTAAAGAAGTCATTTTCGTTGAACCAGAAGCAGAGGGGGATGACCCCGAAGAGACGAAGAAGAAGCTGAAGAAGAAGATTGACCCCAAAAGTCTTGGGGTAGGTATTCAGGCCGTGAGAAAGTTGAAGAAAGGCGGAGTGGCTATTGAAGTGGGTAGCGCAGAGGAGAAAGTCAAACTAAGGAAGGAAATAGAAGGGGTCGGGCTTAAAACATCAGAGCCCACCAAGAGGAAGCCACGGGTGATAATATATGGCGTCCCCAAGGATTACACCAAGGAAGAAGTAATAGAAAGCATTTACCACCAAAATGAAGGAATAGCCGCAGTTCATAACGATGTCAAGAAATATAAAGCAGAAGTCATAGCAAAGTTCCCTCTGGGAGGGAGAGACAAGCCCAGAACAAACTGGGTACTAGAAGTTACCCCAGTTTACAGGAATATTCTTAAAAAATTCAAGAAAGTGAACATACAGTGGATCAGATGCGGAGTCGACGACTTCGTGTCTGTAATACAATGTTTTAAATGTTGTCGTCTCGGGCATTTCGCCAAGGATTGCCCGGAAGGAAAACGGGTATGTAGTCAGTGCGGCCAAGACCATACATATCGTGAGTGTCCAAACAAAAAGACCATTAAGGAGTGTGTTAACTGCAAGAAAGAAAAGGGAAGTAACTTTAACCATAATTCATGCGACAAGAGCTGCCCATCAATAATGAGAATCAGAAAAATGATAATGACAAAGATCGATTATGGACAATAGTCCCGTCATTAATCAAGAAAATGAAATGACTGTCTTACAAGTTAATCTACAAAAGTCTAAAGGAGCCATGGCAGCTTTATGTAAAACGATGGAACGAGTGGATGTTGCTATTATTCAGGAACCCTACTGTTTTAGGGGTTCAATAGGTTGTGTTCGGAAGCAATACGTGCTTTTGCACGAGCCCTCTCCACTAGCCGCCATAGTGGTTAGGAACGCCAGGATCCCAGTTTTCTATCACGGGAACCTCAGCACTCGTAGGGTGGCCTGCGCCACTATAGGCACTGGTTCCAACCAGTATGTTCTGGTCAGCATCTACTGCCAAATAACCGAAGATCTTGAGGAGATTCTTGCCCCATTGGACAATATCGTTGGGCAGTTTCGAGGAGAGAGGATCATAATAGGAGGGGACATTAACGCCCACTCCCAACTGTGGGGCGACCCCGATAACGATGACCGGGCCGACGAATTCTTACAGTTTGTCAGCGCCAAAGGGCTGTACGTTATTAATGACCCCAGTTCCCTCCCCACGTTTGATGCCGCCATAGGGCAAAGCTGGGTGGATATCACTTGCTGTAACGGCAGGTCGCTTGGGCATGTTACGGACTGGAGAGTGTCGGCACACGCTAGTCTTAGTGATCATTCTTATATCTTTTACAAGATCGGAATTACGGGAGAGACTGAAGAAGGTGTCCTGAAATACGATGTTAAAAGGGCCGACTGGGCCACCCTTGAATCAAAGCTTAGGGAAACGGTTGAGGCCCTTAGGCTGGATGAGATTCAGGACAGTACAGTTGCAGAATATAAAATCAGTACTTTTATTAATGTCCTCGAGGATATTTGTTGTGAGACAATTCCAAGGAAGAAAAAACGGGACAGGGCCGTCCCCTGGTGGACCCCTGAGCTTTCGGCTTTAAGGTCTGAGAACAACTGCCTCAGGCGGCGTTATCAAAGGGCAAGGGACCAGAATGAACGGCAAAGGAAATATACTCTTTATCGAGAACACGAGAAGAAATATAAGGCGGCTATCTTGAGCACAAAGCTTGCCTCCTGGAAGGACTTTTGTACTTCTAGTTCCAACAGGCCATGGAGTTATTTATATAGAAGTTGCACAGGAAAGCTTAAAACAACAAACATTCTTCGGAGCCTCAATGCCAACGGCGAGTTTACGATGGATACTGAGAGCACTATCAATGCCCTCATGGACCGGTTTTTTCCGGTCGATGACCCTGACTCTGACCGTCCAGAGCATAGGAAGGTCAGGGAAACCATCGAAGAGAGTTATCAGGCAGAGGATGGGCCTCCGTTCTCCTTTGCAGAAGTGGAAGATGGAGTGCGTCACTTAAAGAGGGGCAAGGCCCCTGGCGTGGATAATCTGACTAGTGAGATTGTGCAGAAGATTTGGACGATGATACCAGACACCTTGGTCACGCTTTACAACGCATGTCTTGAACATGGCGTTTTTCCAGAACGCTGGAAACAGGGAAAACTGACTATAATACCTAAAGGAGAAGGAAAGGCGAGAGACGAGGCGGGCAGTTACAGGCCAATCAGCCTCCTTCCCGTGATGGGAAAGGTTTTGGACTACCTTATCGTCCAAAGGCTAACTTACCAAGTCCTGCATGAAAAGGCGTTTAGCCCGAAACAATACGGATTCCTACCGGGCAAATCTACTGAAGATGTCATCTGTTCAGTCGTTACCGATGTCAAAGACACTATCAAAGCATACAAGTATTGTTGCCTCCTAAGTTTGGACATTAGAGGGGCGTTTGACCACGCCTGGTGGGCGCAGATCTTCTTGCATCTAAGGCAATGGCGCTGTCCGAAAAACCTCTACAATCTTGTGAGGAATTACTTCAATAACCGGAACGTCAGTTACACACACGGCAATGTCCAGATTACTCGGAAGGTCAATAGAGGATGCCCACAGGGGTCGAACTCAGGCCCCTTCTTCTGGAACGTCTTGTATGATGGGTTCTTGAGGGTTGACAAAGGAGTGACAGAATACGCCTATGCTGACGATACGGTGCTTCTATTTGGTGCCAATTCCAGAAGGGAGATAGAGATAGTTGGAACAACCCTGCTTGAAAAAGTTACGGAAGTTGGGCATAATTACAAGCTTGAATTCAACTCAAAGAAGACGCAAGGCATAGTGTTTCATAGGCCGGGAGAAACGGACCTTTATAAGAGAGTCCCGACTATAAAAATGAATAACGACTCGATCAAAATAGTTCAATCCATGAAATACTTAGGGGTGGTTCTGGACAAGAATCTGAATTGGACAGATCACATCACTATGGTCAAGACCAGAAGCGACTTACTCTTCAATCACCTTGCCAGGGTGGCCAAAGCTGACTGGGGGTTAGACTCAGCAGCCATCAAAGAACTTTACAATGCCGTCTTTATTCCCAAGATCACTTACGCTGCGAATGCATGGCATATAGCAGCAGACAAGGTAAGGAACAAACGGACCTTATTGGCCGCCCAGAGGCATGCTGCTTTACGTATGGCCAAAGCCTTCCGGACTGTCTCTACAGAGGCTCTCCTGGTGATATGTGGAATCTTACCAATTGACCTTGTGCTACATGAAAAGGCCCAACGCTATCGGGTCAGGAAAGGGGATGCCATCAGTGTTGGGGATCTCAGGTTTGATGCCGGCACCTATGGTTTCAGGCCGGCTCTCATCGACCTTCCCAGCCCACCAGATCGGATAACTATAATGGAATCAACAGAGAACGGACACGAGAATATAGAAGTGTATACAGATGGATCCAAGACGGATGAAGGAGTCGGGGCAGCCTTCGTAGTGTTCAAACACGGGAAAGAGCTGACCAACCGACAATATAAGCTTGACGGAAGATGCAGTGTATTTCAGGCCGAGCTGTTGGCTCTTAAAATGGCAGTCAAGTATTATAGCGATAAGATGAGTGACGAGGATGTAACCATGTGTTCAGATAGCAGGAGTGCTATAGATGCATTAAAGCAATTTAAAGACAGCAACCATCTTGCGATGGAAATCAAGAATATTATTAAAAGCTGTGGAGGACGTGGAACCATCAAATTCAGGTGGGTCAGAGCCCACGTTGGCCTGATAGGCAACGAAAGGGCGGATGAGCTTGCTAAGGCAGCAATTAACAAGAATAACACAGACTACACAGTGTTACCAGCCACTTATATAAAAAGGCAAATAGCAGAGGGAATGAGGAATAGGTGGCAGCTTAGGTGGACAGAGTCCACCAAAGGCAGGCATACTCATAACATCCTGCCGAACATCAAGGAAAGGCTGGAAGACCTATGGTGGATGCCCACAGGCTTCACCCTTACTCAAGTGCTCTCTGGGCACGCTATCTGTAACTCCTACCTTCATAGGATTAATAGGAGCCCTACAGACGAGTGCGATTGCGGGGAAGATCAGCAAACTGTTCTACACCTTATCTTTAATTGCCACAAATTCGCCGCTCTGCGGCAGGAGCTGGAATGTGTCTTTTATCATGAAAAGCCAAGTCATACCTTTGACCTCTACAACGTTACTCGGACTAAATCTACTTACCCGGAATTCTCAAGGCTTATTAACGCCATTTTTAAACGGACCTAGGTCACTGGGGTAGGCCTCCCATGTGGCTCTGGTGGTGTGAGGCCACCTCTCGGTGTTTGTTCAACTGGAAACGCACCAATGTAAACATTGTATATACCTTTGTTTTGTTTACTTGTCTTATTTGTTGTATGGCATAAAGATTAATGCTAATAAAGGATGGGAAGCCCTCTGCAGTGCTAATGCGGAACAGAGGGGTATTCTGATCCCCGTAAGGGGAAATGATGATTTTCCTAATTGAAAAAAAAAAAAAAAACGCTCTTAGTGATTCTCAGTTTGGTTTTCGCCGTCAGCGATCATCCTGCGTACGCTAGCTACCAAGCCACCAACAACATCAATCACCTCCTTGATACCCACAAATATGTACTTGCCACCAGCCTCGACATCTCCAAGGCGTTCGACTCGGCCTGGTGGCCTCTCATTATTCATCAGTTGAAAGAAATTAACTGCCCAGCAAATCTCTACTATCTACTTAAAGACTATCTTAACGAGCGGAAGGCCGTGCTTCAGCAGGGGACTCAACACATCAAAAGAAACATTGTCCGCGGCTGCCCCCAGGGTTCCGTTTGCGGGCCGTTGTTGTGGAACCTCCTTTTTGACACTTTTCTACAGAAGAACTTTGGCCAGGATTGCACTATCGCATATGCAGATGATGTTCTGGTCATCGTAGGTGGCAACTCTCGTGCTGCCCTAGAAACTAAAGGCAATGAGATCCTTACAAAAATTCATGAATGGGGAATACAACATAAAATTGACTTCAATCCAAATAAAACAAAGTGCGTTGTTTTCAACAAGCCCGGCCATCCGAACTTCTACCTTCGTACACCTACCATTCGTATGAATTGCCACTCCATCAAAGTCGAAAAATCTATTAAGTACCTTGGAGTCTGGATGGATCATCGCCTTGGTTGGGACGATCACATTAAATATATCACAAACAGGACCAACCTAATCTTTCAGGCTTTCTCTCAGATTGCCCGCAGGAAGTGGGGTCTAAACTCCGAAGCTATGGGCGTCATCTACGATTACATCTATATGCCCATCATTACTTATGCCTGCGGCAGCTGGGGATGAGCTGCCAAGAAGGTCCATTCTCACAGGAAATTGATCTCTTCGCAGCGCAAAGGCCTCATCCTCATTTCAAAAGCCTACAGAACTACTCCCAATACTAGTCTTCAGGTGATTACCAAGAAACCACCCATCACTGATATCATCAACAATAGGTACCAGCTTTGAAGCCTCAAGATGGGGCAAGACATACATACCACCAGCCTCACTATCCCTGCAGCCAGGTATGAGGGTATGTGCACTACTGCTGATCTCCCTGCTCCTTACATCAACGACTATATTATCACTGACTCTCCCATGGACTCTGACCTAAACATCTACACTGATGGCTCTGGAATCAACGGCAATACTGGATGTGCCTTTGTTGTTTATGGTAACAATTCCGAAATTTTTCATCAGGGCTTTAAGCTTGACAGTCTTTGCTCGGTCTTTCAGGCCGAGCTGAAAGCAATCCACTTAGCTATAATCTGGATTGAAGAGTATTACAACAACCTGAAGATTACCATCTACACTGACTGCCAGTCAGCTATCTCTCTCATCAACAGCGACAAACCTCATCCCATAACCATTGCCATCAAAAAAGCCGTCCTCCACTCTAGCAACCGATACTACATCAGCTGGACCCAAGGACATCAGGGTACCATCGGCAACGAGCGAGCTGACCAGCTTGCTAAGCAGGCCGCGAATGACAACTCACTCCAACCCATTTACAGTAAACTCAGTCTGTCTACAATTAAAAACCTACTCCATAAAGACCTGATTAACTGCTGGCAAAGCTCCTGGAGCCAAAACCATAGCAATTCTACCTTCAACTTTATTCCTGACATCACTACGTACCTCAACCAGAAGATTACCATTGACCCTGACTCTATCCAACTCATCACTGGACACGGTAAATTCTCTAGTTATCTCCACAGATTCACGGGCAAACACTCCCCTCTCTGTGCCATCTGCAGGGAGGTTGATGGTCCAGACCACTACTTGTACAGATGTGTGTGTCTTGAGCGGGATAGGCTAGCCATCGAGATCACTGCCAAAGATATGAACATTCCCTGGCCCTGTCCACACCACGAACTTATTAACAATAAGGATCTCTATCCTCTTCTTCAAAAACTCGCTCACAACTACTCGAGGATTGCAACCAACACCACAAGGGACTGACTGACTGTCTTTCTAGTTGTGCTCAACCCTACAATGTGTACCGTACCTTTGCACTTGTATCATATTGTATATACTATTGTATTATACCTGTTTTTTATATCTTATCTTTACTTTTATTTTTGTAACCATTCTGTATTTGCTATTTTATTACTATATAATTTTGTAATCATCTCATTATATTCTGTAACCATTTAGCTTTATCCTGTAATCACTGTTCACCTATGTAAACATTGCTTATTGTATTTGTACTGTCTCCTGTAATAACTATACTTTTGCCACCACGTGTTATATCACATTTCTGTTCCACTCCCGGCAATGCTTTGCGGTACCGGGCATGTACTATTTTGTACCTAATAAAAGATATTGAATGAATGAAAAAAAAAATATTAGTTATTAAATACGCAAGAAACGTCTCTATAGCTTTAGATATATATGAATCCCTATTAAACTTATGAAATATACCGAAATCATAATCAATAATATCGTGAGCAATAATGCCATTTTTAACAATATTTTCTCATTTTATACCGTTTTCAATCAAAATAATTCTGGCACTTGTGGAATCATTATCTGTTCTATAATTTATAAAAATTCATTTCTATTTATTATTCTTATTATTATATGAATTTCTCAGGCATGTTTCTATGATGTATTTGAAAGAAAAACAATATATATTTTAACATACAACAGTGAATTCAATAGAACTCGTCCAGACATAACTATCGGCTATTTGTGATAAAATATAAGCGTGTATAGATTTTTTGCCCTTTGTAACGTTGAGAAACTGATTTTTATTTTTCCAAGTCTTAAAACTATAATATTTTTCAAAGAAAGGTCGACTGTATCTAAAACCAACGTTAAAGTTTACGTTACAATAATTCTTATGTTATAAACGTATTTATTTCATGCGAAAATAACAAAAGATAGTACAAAGATTATATAAAAGAAATCGATAACCACTTCAACTGCTCAAACTCCCTTAATGAAGTCAAAATACTGCATCCTTTCCTGTGCTATTTCTCTAATTATAAGATAAATGAAAATTATTCTTTTATTATTTTTTCATCTTTTATTTTTTCAAAATTATCGCACTTTAAATAATTATTTTTGTTGTTGTTAGTGCACAAGTGGAGGGCAACAAGCCAAACGCACTTAGACCTATACGGATCATTGGACACCCACGAAAAATTATTTCAGAAATCTAATTTCTGTAACAGCTCAGTAATTTCTGTATAGTCTCAGAAATGTTTACGAAAGTGACCAAAGATAATCACAACACCAACCAAAATGCGAACATAATTCTTGTTGCAAGCCAAATGTTTAGTTCACCTAAAAACAACAGGCAAAATGTGTTCATTGTTATCACTTTCTTCGGTTTTGTTGTAAATGCTGTGACGTGTTTCCTAAATACGAAATATAAAATATCGTATCTGGTAACTTTACGATGTTAATGAAATACTATGTCGTATATATTTATATCTCACGGGATGTTGGTGAATCCGGCCACAGAACTATTATTAAAGTCTCTCAAGAGACTATCCATTACGATACACCTCAATAAGAGTGAAAGAATACCATCTTGAGGGCAGTCTCTCTCTACTGATGCTCTCAGAGAGGTTCCAAAAAGGAAAGTCACTACACTACGATCACGAAGCATAAAATCAATGCAGAAAACAAGAACAAGACTGACGCCATGCTTAAACACAGGGTGTTTGATCACTTTGAAAGAGATCTTATCAAAAGTATCATCAACGTCAAGGAAGGCGGCTAATGCAATTAGTTTGATCTCCACGACTATGGAAAACCAAATTGTATAAGGCAGCTTCACAAGACTTGATAGCTTTGATAAGCAAACCGAAAAAATGAAGAAGAAAAGTAAACAAATAAGTGTCTCTCAGATCCTATCAATAAGCTTCTCAGTGTCTTTAACATTAGACTAACAGGTCTACAAGCCTTAGGTTCAGAATAATATTTATTACCAAGCTTAGGCATGAAAATTATCAATACTTTAACTGTTCATCAGTCCATACAACAGACCTAGCCTTGTCTGTCGTATGGACTGGTGCCTATCCTATCTGATATAAAGCTATGGTCTGGCGGCCATAACTTAATACCAGACAGTTACAGCTTAACACCAGACACTGAATGAGAGCTAGGATTGCCAGGTTTTTTCAGAAAAAAAGGAAGTTTTCCACCACAAATCAAACATTTTATTATATTCTATACAACAATAATTTAACATGCTATCTACTCCTGATAGATTTTCAATTCGAACATTGTAGTCCAATTTGCGGCATAACTTACGGATAGATATAGTGATTTGCTTAACGACATTTTTTCAGGAATTAAATACGTTGTAAAAATGGGGGTTATTGAAATTTATTATTTTGAACTTCTTAGCAAAGTTAAATAAAATTTATTTATTTAGTAAAAAAGTAATTACTAAACATGATTAAACATTCGTTTAATTAAAATCCTTTAGTTTTAAATAAAGAATTTAAATTACAGAGAGAATATTTTTTAGTATTTATTTCACTACTGGAAGAAACAAAATATTGAGGTATGTCTTAGCTTAGCTTAAATTTTATATTCTATTATTGCTACTAAAAAGAAATCTTAAAACAAAAACCAACTGCAATAACTTTGATGTATATAAAAGTAAGTAATTAAAGTAAGTAAAATTAAGTAATCAAAAAATTTATTTATATAATCCGTTTTTGTATTGTTTTTTTTGCATTAATCTCTTCATTATATTAAAATAATTATCTGGATTATATAAATAATTATTTTAATATAATGAAGAGATTAATGCAAAAAATCGATTATTTACAAAAACAATACAAAAAGCTAGTTTTTAAATGATAATAATAACAATAGAAGTAGGAAAACATAAACAAATAGTAATAAATTGAACATTTCATATATATTTGTATTTTTATATTAGTAAAATATAAAAACACAAATACATTGCATCATATCAATCTAAAGAAAAATCATTATTAATATAAAATAGGCACATTATAAATCATTGTGTCATGGAGAAATTATATGTTTCTTAAGGAAATACATTTTAAAAAGCCCTCTTTAATTAGTAAATAATTTAAAAGAAAAAAATTCATTTGTTCTGCTACACTACATTAACAATTTGTATTAAGAGCTTTCTTTGTGACTGTTGTTATTACACTTGGTCACGTCATTTAATTAAAGGATTTAAATAATTAAGAAAAACGATTTTAAAGAATTGTGCAGATTGTTTCTAATTTAGAGAGTGGTTTTCTGAAAAATAAGATTGCTAAGATTTAGACAAAAAGTAAGAAATTAAAGAAACAAATTTATAAATGAAAATTGATGTGAGATTGAAAAACTGTAATACAATATCCTAATTGTTAGCTTCATATATTCACGAAAATTGTTTATTATATATCATCATAACGACGTTCTTCACAGAAAATACTAGAAACTGTGCAAATATTTTAAAATATTACGATAAATTATTCATTATATCACAATGCCGGGCTGGAATTTGTAATCATATTTTACATTTATTTAATCTAAAGCATATTTTCTTTACTTTAAATGAGTAATCTTGCCCCTGTACATTATACTTTTCTTGCTAGCAATTGAATCATGCCAATCATCTACCTAACTTCTTTCAGGAGAAAATTTTCGGATTAAAATAACGTGACTGTCCGCTTGCATCGGAAGTTCATATATAACCTCCTCCCCCTACCATTTTCATATCCAGTCTCGACTTTCATCTATCTCATCTATCTAACTCCCTTCTCGAGATTAAGGAAGACAGACGGACGAAAATGGGAATTTATAGGTCTACAATTTTGTTTTCTTTTTCAAATTGCAGCCCAATAAAGGGGGGAAATTATTAGAATAGTTTTTTCTTTTAATGAAGATAAACAAAACATTTCCTAATTGCTTTATTTAATATTAACTTGATATTTTCAACATATATTTATATTTGCACTTGCTGATTTGTATTGTTACACGACTGATTTATTATTTAATCTGTGGCATAAAATTATCATTTTGTAAATTATAGATGAAAAGAGATTAGACTGGATGGCGGGTAACAAAAACATATCTTGATTTCTACTCCGCCTGCTGAACAACACTATTTTTCTAATATGATTTCGTTTTTCATTGTGCTTCCTCATAACGTGTTCATAATCTTAAATCTTATGTTTATGCACAAGCTATGTGTTAAGTATGTTATGAATGGAACTGAACACATTGCGGGTTCTATGATGAATCTTAATAAATACTTACTCAATTAGTTCGACGCACATAATTGGGAACGACTCGCTAATAACTTTTTTACAGGAAAGTATTTAAAACGCATATTTTCATTTTGTATTTCCAAATCTACGTAAGAAAATTGCTATAATTTATAAAATGAAAGTTTTATATACGAATATATAAAAGTTACAGTAATTCAAAATTTATGTTAAACAAACGTTACAGTAGACTGCTCTGTAAAGGATGTCTTATTTAAATTGTTTGAATATAATTAAACTAAATTATATTAGTTTAAATTTAAATTAATTGTGCTCTTGCTTAACTTCAACCACTCTAAAGTACGTAATATGTCAGACAGACGGAAGTCAATACACTCATTTTGCTCATAATCCGAACACAATGCAGCCTAAATATTTAGTTTTTTAAGTAAAAAAGTAATATGAAACTTTTTAATTAATGGGGAAAGAGTTACGGTGTGCATTATAAATTTTGTTTGTCTTTTTATAGGTTTTTGATTCGTATTTGTAACTGGATCAAACATAAAAATGACAAGTTATTATTTACTAATGAATCGGTTCTATAAATAGATTTTTTTTACTTAAAAGGCAGTTTAAATAAAATGTAAACACAAAAACGAATTATTTCACTTTAATGTTGATACAATTATATTCATTTCTTACATTGATAAAAATATATTTTAAAATCTAACTTGTAACTTTTTTTTTACATTTTATAAAATATTTCATAGTTAATTTTTAAATCTATATACGGGTATAGCAAAATGCATTTAAAGAAAATATTGTGCAAAGAGATATTGGAAAGTTAAAATACGTTTCCAATATTTTCTATATATATATATTTTAAAAAAGAAATTTAGAACTTTGACAATATGACTATCAACATTTCTCCGGGGAAAACAATACTGGCAAAACGTAATCATATTCTTCATCTTTTATTTCGATAAATACTTTTTCTGCTTCTCAGGAAAAGGAGAAATATGAAAAAACTTAAGGGTCAGGTTCAAAACGCTTTCAACTTCGCCTTCTTTCTTTAATTTATGATGTTTATTTCATATAATATTTTACATTTTATATTATAGTATACTGTAATACACTATATTACTACAGAACAAGATCACAAATTATTGAAGATAAAGAATGCAAAGTATTCAGTGAAAATAGAAGTATGAATTATAAAAAAAACAAGGAGAATTTTCTTTTATGAATTATAGATTTTAAGAAAATAACAAAATTTTTAATGATTTTATTAATAATTCAAAGAGCCATTTATTGTTTTTAGTTTATTTGATTCTTTAGCTGAGTATTTTTTCTATGGGCTATCTTTTCGTTTGTCTCTCAATAAGGATTTTATTTCAAGAATTTATAAGAAAAAAATTCTGTTTCAAACTTTTAGGAAGAGTATAAAAGTTATGAATAATATAAATATATTTTTAAATGCTATTTCATTATAAAATGGCGGATCATTATAAAATGAAATGTATAAAATGTGAAACAAATTTTAAAAACAATTAGCCATTGGAATAATTTATTAAAACTGTCAACATTGAAATACGTTAAGAAAATTTTATCAATTTTTCATACAGATTAATATTCAGTTTGTATTCTATTATACGATGAAATCGAAAGATCTGTATTTCATTATTCCATTTAAATAATCTTTATCAAAGAAAAAATTTCTTTAAATTTGTCAAATGCATTGTTTAATTTCTTGGTAGAAATGTAATTTCTGCTTTAATTCTCATTTATTTAATGGGAATCAATTTCGAATTCCCACTACAACAAATGATATTCATTACTACTCAGGGCGATATCGAATAACCCGATAATACAAATTTTTAACAAATGAGTTTTCTTCAAATCTCATTGCCTAAAAAATTTAAAAGCTGGGCTATTTTTGTTTTCATCGTGACAATTTACATTTTAGCACCGAGACAAGAATATCTTTTAATCATACCCATTATGGGTTTGGCCAGGACCACGATGGAAAGGGCTGGTGATTAAAGACGGAGCCGAACGTATATGAGACAGACTGCCTGAGAAATATTCTTGACGTTCATGTCTGGACTCGAACCCGGATCCCCAGGAAGCAAGCTGTCATTTCTAACACCTAGGCCGGGGGTGGCCAACATACGGCCCGCGTAATGAGTTTATCCGGGCCGCGATTAATTTTCAAAATTAGCTACTTAACTTCCAATAATTGTGGAATGGATTCGCGATACTTCTTCATATTTTAAAAAATATTCCATTGTAGAGATTTACAACTTTTGTATTCGTCTGTTAAAAATTTACACTATTCGAAGGACGAAATATCCCATACTCACTGATACTAATCTGCCATTCCGCCATGTCACTCTGTTTATGCTGATGCGTAAGCACGGCGTCGCCTGTCGACCTTTTTTTTTTATTTTGCTTGTACGTTTCTTTACATTGTAAAATGACATTGCGCATTGTGCATACGTCGGAAACTTCTGTTATTTAACATGATTTAATTTTAATATTTCGTCCGGCCCGTGATAAAGTTTTTCTTTCCAATGCGGCCCGGGGGCAAAAACTGTTGGCCACCCCTGACCTAGGCCGTCAACTCAATGATACATATAATAAATATATAAACACTGAATAAAAATAAATAATAAAATTGAAATAATAAATTTTATATTTATACTTTATATTTATATATTATTTATATTAATATATTATATTGATATTTATTTATAATTATATATATATAATAAATTTATATTTATATTATATAAGTAATATTTATATATTTATATAACACATTTTTATAATTTTATTTTATTTTTACTCTTTGATATTAACACATGACTATTGCTGATACGAAAATTAAATTATACTGTTTGTACTACATTTTGATACGAGGTATAATGTTTTTGCAATTAAATTATTAAAAGTTCAATACAGGACAATCACAAACAGTGTTAATGGAACATGGAATAGTGAACTATGATACAAATGTCTGTACTGATTGGACCCATTCTGAATGCAATGGGTGGAATCTCTCCAATAGCAACGCCTACATTTGTGAATGTTGCACAAATACATAAACATTAATTTTTCGGTGTTTTTCTTTGAATTTTTTGAATGTTTTTATGATGCTAGAAATCAACATTTTTAATAAAATGTTTTCATTTTCTACATATGTTTGTTTCAAATAATATCAATAATTTTTCATATAATAGAATCATAACTGTTTTATTGCTACCTAAGAAATAGTAAAATCTTAATGAAAGCTATCATAACCAATCTTGAGATAATGGCAAACTATGTACAAAAATATTTAACTTTTAAATAAAAAAAATGCTTAGTACATTATATTACTTTTGGGGCAACTGGAGAAGTTTAAATGTAGTTAAATAAACTAAATTGAAAAATATTTACTCACATAATTACACTAAATAAAACCATCAATTAGACTTTAAGTGTTTACCATTACCTCATCCTACTATAAATCTAAACGTTCGTCTGAATACTGAAAATATCGTGAATATAATGAATTTCCATAACATACTGATTTAAAAAATGATGAAATTATTTCTTACAAACACACATCGTTTATGTGTGTTTGTAAGGAATAATTTCTGGGAGAAAAATTATACATTCTGTTACAAAAAAATTGCGAACTGTAAACCCAGCCTCCAAAGAGTAGTTAAATTCTGCGTGGAATAGAAGTGAAAAAATAAATACTTCCTTACAGCATCAGACCTCATAGAATAAACGTTTCGTCCAAATGTAAAATTTCGAAATCGGCAAATTCAGTCTGGCAATCTGACTAATGTCAGAAATGGCTATACAACTTACTAAAATGTAACATTTGTGGTGAAACTGATCTTCTATGATTCATCTTTTGCTATGATATTGTAGCTATTCTGAATCATATGTACACACTTAGAAAATGAATGTCAGGTCTCTATGCACAGGAATCATTGTGGATGTTTATTCTGTTCAATAACATGTTGATTGAAATCCTGCAAAAGCGTTAATAATCTAAGCACAGTATAGTGTTACACTGTATCATCTTCAGATTGATTAAATAGCGTGAGTAAAACAAATACGAAGCGTTTAGCATGTACAAAATGCTTTATGGATAATGTTACCTATGGTGCCAAAATGGCAGCTCGTCTCTGATTCAAGGAAACAGAAGAAAGAAAACAGTGGGGACGCACGTTCTAACCTAACCTAACCTATTCTAATAATTTGGTTTGGTAATAATTATGGTAATATATTAGAATAGGTTAGGTTAGGTTAGAACGTGCGTCCCCACTGTTTTCTTTCTTCTGTTTCCTTGAATCAGAGACGAGCCGCCATTTTGGCACCATAGGTAACATATTTAACCTCTTAATTTTATAAAGCCTCTTTATATTTTATAAAACGTTTTCTGTAACGTCCGATGTTTATAGATTATTCAATTTTGTACAAATACAAAGCACTCGGTAATTCGAATTTCTAATAATCCGGCACCACTTTGGTTAGGTTGATTCCAATTGACGAACTTCTTGTAGCTGATTGATTTATAAACGAGAAACACCAACATATTAAATCTATACAGCCGGCTGTAGTTTCACTTTTTAAGAGCGGCCGTAACCTTAAATTAAATCAACTAGCGTGGAGAAAAAATGGAGTGCAAAGATTAATTTAATTAATGTAAGATACCAACATAATATAGATTATATAATCAGCCAGAATTATAGAAATAGCCGATAGAACGGGCTTGATTTTCAATAGAGTCGATCAGTGAACATGACAGATGAGGAAAGAAGCTTCAAATCGTAATATAAAGGATAAATTATAAATTATAAAAAATCTTAACTACATTTAAATCCATATTCTCCATTATATTCCGCTGGCGCACCAATTGATCTACCAATACCAATTTAAGTAACAGATGATTGAATATCTGTTTATTTTAATAAGAATTGAATACATTATTATTATTATAGCGTCATTATTAATCAAGAAGAATTCATCTGTTCATTATATTTACTCTTGTCACAGATACGAAAGTTACTTCCACATTCATAAGTACACCTTTAAACGTCTGAAGAGATCTATAAATTTAAGATTTTTTTCTGGATTTTAAATTATAGATTAATACAGTTTTCTTTATTTAAAAGTTTAAATTGGTCTATACAAACAAATTTATATGAAAAATATATTAAATATTATTAATCTGATAAATTTAATTTTTGTAGTAAATTATGTATATAGTATTTCACTGAATGCACATAATTCATAAATGTAGTTATATATTTTTACGTTTTTGTTTATAAATCTTTAAAGTGAAAATTAGCAGATAAACAAAATAATGCTGGTAATTAAAAAATGTAACTGACTTTTTCAGCGATCGCAATGGCTAAACTTCAAACATATTGAAAATGGAAAATATTGACTATTAAAATCAATAATTAAAATGGTAAAAGGAAAATAAATAAATAAATCAGAAACGACAATATTTACTGAACAACGTAAATTAAATAAATAATTTTTCTAAGAAAATTTTTATTAGATGTGACTAGTGGACAATATCCCTGAAGGAATTTGTGAAAGTAAGTGTGAAGACAAAAATGAAGCAACCAACAATATCGAAGATATAATAAAACAAGATCATAAAATGTGAAATGTCAGCAATGATTTTTTTTATCGGATCTATCTGAAAAAAAATGCAAAAAATTTGACTTTTGCTTGCATGAATGAAGACATATTCTGCTGTCTGATGATGATGGGGATAATAAAAACGCTTTTAAGTTTGTCATTTATAGTATATGCTTTTCTACGTCATAATTTTTATTATAATTCCAAAGTGTTCGTAGACGAAATACATGTCATTTTATTCTTTTTTGTAGATGAATTGATGCCAATAAAATCCGAAATGCATCTCGCTCGAACCGAAAACATGTTAAAGTTTTACGATAGAATCTTTCAAAATAAAATTAAACTTTTATTACTAAAATATTATTAAACATTTATTACTTTTCGTAAATTTTCATTTTATATTTTCGTTCGAAAACAATTGAAAATGGACCCATTGGACCATTACACGATATTATAAAATAAACGTTAAATTCTACATTTCACTCTATATTTTTTTAAAATATCGACCATTCAATTCGAATTTTTCATATGATTAGATTTTATGATTTTGGAAGGATTTGGATTGAAACACACCAGATATTTTCTAGGAAAACGAAACTGAGCTCAGCGGCGTAAGTTTTTCTGTTTCGGCTTTACATAAAAGCGCAAATATAATGATGTGCTTCTAACGTTCTGTCTAAAGCAGTTTAAACCCACAGTTTCGAGAACGTGCACAATGGATGTGCACGTTCTTCCCGGGTGTTTCGTGAAGTTAGTAAACAGACAACAAGAACAATTGCAGAACCGATGCAAAACATTGAGGGTTGTACTGTAGCAGTTTTTCTATGAAACATTGAACCTCATCGACGTGGTTGTCATTTTGAACTTTCCATTTTTGGAAAATGTTTTCATTCTACCTGTGCAATGACTATTTTTAAAATAAATTTTTGTTATTGCAATGTTTTAGTCGAAATACCTTTGTATGCTTATTGACGAAAGATGGAAAGCTGATCGAAAATGTTATTCGTCACAATTGACACAACTTTAGTATCATTATAGTCTTTGCAGTTTCGTTTGATGAGATAAGGTAACGTGACGCACTGGCGATCTTCCAGGGGATACTTTCCGGGAGAACTTTCTACTGGAAATTGGCTGATATTTAGGTGTTGGACATTTCAATATTAGTCCGCAGAAAATTCCACGTAATTAACCCATTGGTCTAGTCTGTGTGAATTATAATCAAAAATATATTTATGAATATTATAGAAACCATGTTTGTCTTTTAGCTGTAAATCAAGAAAAATATCAATTTTAGCTGTAAATCAAGAGCTGTAAATCAGCTGTAAATTTTAGCTGTAAATCAAGAAAAATATCAATTTTAGCTGTAAATCAAGAGCTGTAAATCAGCTGTAAATTTTAGCTGTAAATCAAGAAAATTATCAATTTTAAAAACTGTATTTATCAAAATCTCAAATTGAAATTCAGTATATTTAATAAATTCATCAAACTGAAAAATATACTGTTTATTTCCTTTATGAAGTAATAAAATAATATCCTTATTTTTTCAATAATTAATAATATTTGTCATTAACATATCAATAGACTTTCGAAAACATAAAAATTCTACTGACCTTTTACTTCAGAATCCATAATAAATATTTAATGTATTTAATGTACTGTATTTAATAAATAAAAATGAATATATCATGAGAAATATCAGCTTGCTTTTTAATTACTCGTATATTAACTATAACAGTTTTGATGTTTTTGTATGCAATTTGGTTTCTTTTAATAAATGAGAAATTTTTACAATTAACAAGTTAAGAAGAATAACAAAAAACAATAACCTCTTATGTTTTCATCTCACCAAAAGACTTACTATTTAATAAGACTTTCAACTGTGAACCAAGGAAAACAACTTAAAGCATTGGTATCGTAAATAGTAAAATTATTGAATGGCGTAATTGTGCAAAACACATATTTGTACACGTGCATTCAGTTAGTCATTTATGGAAGCTTTATATCTAATGATTAAATATAGAAACAATTTTTTTTCAATATTATTGCAGGTTTGATAAGCGTAAAGTTTCAAAAATAAAGATTAAACAAGAGACTGAATAGCAGAAAAAACTTTTAGAAAACATTAAAATATCTAATTACTAATTACAATGAAGTAATTCTACATCAAAAAATATTTATTATTATTCTTTACTAAAAATGTTTAAAGATTTACAAAAATATTTAAATATTTTTAAAATTTGAATGCTATCAAGTTTATCAGACAAAGTGAGAGTTGCTAATCCATTTGTGATTCCAAATTATTTGTGTTGTCAGAAACAACTGAAATACATATTTTCGTACAAAACTCGGGAATTAAAGTTAAATTCAAATT
Source organism: Centruroides vittatus (assembly GCF_030686945.1). Taxonomy (NCBI): domain Eukaryota; kingdom Metazoa; phylum Arthropoda; class Arachnida; order Scorpiones; family Buthidae; genus Centruroides; species Centruroides vittatus. The sequence continues at coordinate 155,541 of NW_027120774.1, forward strand.
TGAATTACAAAGGTTATACAAACATAAGTTCGAGTCCTTATTTCTTTATTTTCTTCCCTTTATTCCGATCAGGAACCACCATGCAACTTGCAACTTGAAGTCAAAAAAACTTCTAAAATTAACGAACAAAACACTATTAGACGACATACAACACAATTAAAAATTAGTTTTTTTGACTTCAAGTTGCAGGTTGCATGGTGGTTCCTGATCGGAATAAAGGGAAGAAAATAAAGAAATAATATTAATAATAATAAGGACTCGAACTTATGTTTGTATAACCTTTGTAATTCAAATTTGAATTTAACTTTAATTCCCGAGTTTTGTACGAAAATATGTAAATTTTTTGAGACTACTCGAATCCGCCAGAGGGCCCGCAACTAAAAGCAATTATATAACACGGATACTATTGTGGAAGACTAACAGTTTTTAATGCTTTGTAGACGCCGTAGCCTATAAAGACAGGTCGGCGCCGAAGATCATTTTTAATTGTGTTGTATGTCGTCTAATAGTGTTTTGTTCGTTAATTTTAGAAGTTTTTTTGACTTCAAGTTGCAAGTTGCATGGTGGTTCCTGATCGGAATAAAGGGAAGAAAATAAAGAAATAAGGACTCGAACTTATGTTTGTATAACCTTTGTAATTCAAATTTGAACTGAAATACATTTAAAGTTTTTGTTGTTTCTGAAAAGACTTTCAAATAAATTGAAAATAATTATTATATAAATTTAATAAAAGTATAAATAAACGTTGGATTTTTTACTTTTTATATTTTTATTGAAAAAGAGTCTTTTAGCTGATGTTATTGCATACCAAGTTGCAGAAATTCTTATGCTATTAATTAGCTTCTCACATAAGAATTATTGAATAGATTATTGTTTATTTACTTTTTGAGAGTTATGTTTTTTTAAATATAAGAAAAACTTCTTTTTTCTACTTACAGAATAAAATACTTTATTCTTATGAAAAGAACTTAAATTTGAAAAAAATTTTATAATAATAGAATGTTGCGTAAGTGAAATCAAAATAAAACATTTGTTTGTATAAGCCAAAAGTAATTTTTTTAAAATATTAGTCTCCAGTAAAATATTACGTTCGAAAACACTCAGTATGTTGTAATCAGATGCCATGTGTGGATAACATCAAGAGGTTTGTTTACTTGACACAAAGATATTCAAATAAGAAGTGTTTAAAAGACATCCCAACAGACTTATGTATTTTTTAAAATTGAATTTAGAAATTTGAGTGTCTAATACTGGAAATTTATTTAGACATTTCAATTTTACTAGAACTTATATGATCTGCACCACTAATCACTAACATTCTTTTGACTAGAATTTACAATTGGTATAAGATAAGAAGATATTGTTGATTAATCCCCTTTCGAATTATATTTCTTTTTTAAAATTTATTTTATTTTGAAAAAGAATTTTCAAAACATCAAAAGAAAATTTATTAAATAACCTACAAACATCGAAAATAGTTCGAAGAAACTGCATAGACAAAGATTAAAATATAAATTTCTTTTTTAATTATCGAAAAAAATCTAATTTAAATTAACTGTAACATATTCTACGTAATTATCGCGTATTAAAACATTTAGAAAATTTTACTTGTAGCGATAATCGATGAAATGCTTTAAAATTATTAATTTGATAATACGTAATTTACTTTAATTCAATTTTACTCGAAAATAAGATTTAAATAAAATATAAATAGAATAGTTTATAAACGAAACAAGTTAATAGAAAAATAATAATTATATTTTAGTTAATTATAGATGTTTTCAAGCAACTAATGACTGGTAAAAAAATAAAAATAACAATCTTCATTCAAAAACAAATTGAAAAAATAAATATCCAGCAACGAGTTTTGTAACTTTCCCGGTCAAACGTTAAAATTGTGTGTGGCGCCATTGTTATGAGATTTTATTTAAAAAATTTTTTACATTATTAATTATTATAAAATGGTATAAAAGTTTAATTTTGAGGTTAGAGATGAGTTTTATCATAAAAAAAGGAAAGAAATTTTTCACGTAATTTTAAAATAAACGTAATTTAATGCCTAATAAAATTTTATTTTATGACTAAAATGAATGAAATATATTATTCTAGTATTAATTAATAAGGTATATTGTGCTAGTGGTAATTAAGAGTTTCTCGAATATTTTAACCCCTTCCTGTCCGCAATCGAACTCAGTTCGATCGGTTTACATAGCGTTACACAGAAAATGGTGTTTTAGACCCTCGGAGAAAAAAAATCGGCGAAAAAAAAATGTTTTTTTGGACTTTCGGATGTATTTTCAGTCCCCAAATTTTTTGAAAAATTTTTTCCCGCGCGAAAAAATTTTATTGCGATTTTAATTAACTCTTAATGACGGGCAATTAACGCTTAATTGTTTTTTTATGGGATTTTTTTATAGAACTTTATTTATCTTTCTAAACTTCTAGCGCACCGATTTTACTTCGGTAAAGTTATTTAAAGCTATTTTCTGATGTAAAAAACAACATCCAATAGTTTTTTAATTAATAGATTTTTTTATAATTACGTTTAATTAAGTCGGGGGGGGTCGGAAATTTCAATTAAAATCGTAATTAAAAAAAAAGTTTTGAAATATCCAGCCATCTAGTATTCACCCTACTTTTTACCCTTCTCCTCCCGAGAGTTTCATGAGAATGTCCCGCGAAACACGACACCAGCTGTTCTCAAGGTCATCCAGCTGTGTAAACAATGACTCATCAGTGTCAAGTTTCGCGCTAAGGCGAGAAAAAGGAAATTGTACTTTGAAGTGTTTTCTTCAAAATTAACACATTTCTTTCGTTTTTTTTAGTTTTGACTATTTTTAATTATAATTTAATTATTAATTATGATTTTTTTTTAAAATTCGCGCGGACAAGAAGGGGTAAAAAAGGTAACAAATAATTAAGTAAAATTTTATTTCAAGTGTAGTGTATTTTGTGTTTACTACTGTATGTAAGTAAATAAACTAATAATTCAGGATTTATAAATTGTTACCTACTTTTAAGAGTATATGAAATTTTAAAGTAACAACTTTTACGATTAAATACTTTGGTTTTAGGTGTTACGGATGAAAAAAGGATTGTAATGATACACATCACATATTACTCAAGGGCCTGTTGTTGTAGAGTGCTTGGATTCAATTGTGTTACGTTACTGTTTCTATGCTATTTTGTAGACGTGTTCCGATTATTTACGGGATTAAATCCAAGAAGTAGAACACTACAAATGGCGACGAGGATAAACAACTAAAAAATGAAGTTTTGTATGCCTCCCAGTAGTGAACAAAAATAAGCCTATAAGAAATTTTTATCAGCCATATGTCATGGCTGTTCACGTGGTACTATTGATAATAGGAAAGTTTTTAAGATCCGACCAGAATAAAAATTGTTATAAAACATAAAAGTTTTGACCTATTATTCAACAGCTGCCAGTGTTCGCCGAGAATAATCTCTTATTTGTGCTTAGCGCAAAAGAGTTGATAAGAACATTTAAAACATTTTAGATACAGGACGTAAACACAATCAAGCTGCAAAAAACCGCAAAAATTCAATGATAAATTCGGACAAAACAAAACTTCGTGTACAAACGGCACCCGAACTATTAGGGGAAAGGAAGACAAACGTATAAATTTTATTACTTGATTTCAATATCAGGCGCTATTTCATACTTGGAGAGATTGGACAGAAACAGCTATAAACGACCAAATTGTTGAGAACTGACGAAGCAACATACTTCGGAGACTTTTACAAAAAGAATGGGAAATAAACGTACAGAAGATTTTTGTATCCAGCACGAAGTCTGGAATGTGCGAATAAACAGCACATCATTTCTCAAAAAAAATGTCACAGCAGTCAAAAGAATTCCATCTAAAATATATAATCGATATAGGCCGGAAGTGGAAGAGAAAATAGAAGATTCACGAGATAGTTTCGGTCTGGAAAAAAAAGAATGAATCCTTACACAAGAAAAACAACCAAGACAATATACCTGGTTCAGATTGTAAGAAAGATTTAGAGGGTAATGCAAAACTGAAAACACCGGCTTGAATAGAAAGTCGATGTAAAAGACAATCTAAGATACCGAATAGATTTAAAGACTTCTATAGCTATTATATATAAAATCAAGCATTTTTGGATAGTACGATTTGTAATACTTTTCTATAAGTATTTGGCCAGTTATCTTATGTATTTTGCAAATGCAGTGTAGGGTATGGAATCGCCTAGGCAAACGATTTCCGCCCTGTTTTAATATAACGAACTTTCTTAAAGGAAGGACCGTTAGAACGGCCGTTAGAAATGTCCGTTAGAAGAGTCCGTTGTTTTTCAAACCGACAATAGACGGACGATTGGCTGGCGGAAAGTGACCGTTGGCCGGACGTTGGGGAAACATTCGAATTTGATTGGCGTAGGAGCCAAACGCCGTCCACTATTTAAGCAGTAGTTTCGGCGGGAAGTTCGGATCGGTTGGGATCGGACGGGATCGGATCAGTATCGTTGTGATCGAAGTGCCAACTAGCTCTCTCGTTGGATGTTACGGAAATCTGGGGGAAGTGAACTCCAGTGGTTGATTACGAACTTGTTCCTGACTCGGAGGTGTTGTTAATCATAAGTCTGTTTGCGGAGATCGTAAGGATTTTTTCCGACGAACTTGTACGGAAATAGTCGGTTGTTGTTTGGATGAGAGTTTGTGCATAATCAATTGTAACGCTATTTTGTATTCTTTTGTACATTTGTATTGTAAATATAAACTTTGTGTTTCGTTAAACCGACTGAGTGGTTATTTTGAACATTACTTGCAGCCAGACACATTTCTGTCACAAATAGTTCGTCTCTACTGGATATAATGGATGGAACTAGCTGGTACCCGAAGACAATATGTCTGAGGGAACATAATGGTTTTGTGTGTTAACAAAAGGATTATAGTGAGAGAAAGTTGTAGAGTGCCTGGATAGTAAAGTTGCGTTATGTTACTAAACTTGTGTTATTTCCTATTAGTGTTCCGATTACTTTCGAGATTTATCCAAGAACTAAAAGACTACATCCCATTTATTCTATTTATTAATTGAGGACAACTAAAATAAATTTTGCTATTGAAAATGAAAAGCATGTGCTTACTCAAAGAGAAATTCTGTTGATAACAATTTAATCCATATCATTCATAGATATATCTATCATCATTCATTTCATTTTAAAGGAACCAATCATTTTAAAACATACGATGTTTTATACAGATTTCTGTCCGCTTTTTAATAATTTAATTAAATACTATTTTTCCTTTAAATAATAAATTTGAATTATTTATGCTTCTTATAATCTCTGTATTTATTATATTATGTATTTCAAGGAAGATATTTTCTTAAGATTTCACAGAAAAGTATTTTAGTTAGCGTTTTGAAATTTTGAAAAGGTTAACGTGGTCTTGACATATTTGCGTTTAGAAGAAAACTCATTTAAAATTGTATTGATTTAGTTTCTACCTCAACTTCTCATTACAATTCAAGAATTTTATATATTAATTCACTCTAGATTTTGTTTTGATAGAAACTTTGTGATCATCAATAGTTTTAATTTGTTAATGCTCCTCCGAATTGAAATTGTAAAGAACCACACAAAATAATCATTCTTCAAAATTTATTCCGTAGATTGTGCTTCAAAAATATTCAAATTAACATTTCTATTTAAATAATGTTTAATGAATGAAAGTTAAATATTTTCAAGCATCGAAGTAATTTGTAATTCATTTAGTAAATTACTTCAATATTCCACAACGAATTTAAATGTCTCATAAAAATCAATTGACTCTATAAATCAAAGCATTACTTCACGTTGAGTTGCGAGTTAATCCGTGCTTGACTTTATGAGTAATATATGACTGATATTTTAAAAGTCGAAATATGATCAGCCATATGAGGGAGTTGATGTAAGGGTAATTCACATCAATTACTTAATCATTTATTCAATTATTAACTTGGATTAGATTTAATCTTTGGAAAAAAATACTGTTATAAACGATATATTCGATAAATGTAAACATTATTATATTAAACTGTAAATTGATAAATGTTTCAATTTTCTAGTGAATTTTAATAAGTTAGCAGATGAGTTATAAAACTGGAAAAAAGTAATTTTAAACACTAGCTTTTATCCTAATTGACTATTGATTTCCAATATCACTATTAGTTTTTTTTTTCTGTAATAAAACTTTTGTATTATTCCTTTATTTGATTTCTAATAATCAATGCTACTTATACAATTAATCAATTTTCTTTAATTTTTTTATAATTGAAGAATCTATACTTTATCGAGTAATAAATAAAAGCCCTAATACACGAAATGGAAGAAATAAAATAAGATTCTAAAGCCAAGAATGTCTTATCTCTGTTAGAAACTTGTAAGTTAAAGAATGAGCCATCAAAAAGAAATAAAGTTGTGTGGTTTAAACGTCTGTTCGACGAATTATCACTTCGTACATCGAAAAGAAAGAACGTTGATAGTCGTCAAAAGAATTACGTCTGGAAATTCGACCAAATCGTCCCTTGTTATCGTCAACCTTACAGTATCAATCACTAGGGAGAAAAGTTGTCAAATGTGTTTTTTATATCGTTCAAACTCGAGATTAAAAAATTGTAAACTTATAACTGAGTAAATTAAAAAAAAATTTAACAGAAATAAATTACATTTTTAAATGCGTTGCATATAAAATTCAATTTTCTATAAGACACAAATATTTTATTAGAAGAGACGTTCTTACAATGCATTCTGTATTATTTATTCTCTTATAAAAAATTGTATATAAGTTAGAAGAGATCACTAAATACGCATTATATAACTACATAGACAATAACGTGTTATATAAAAGTTGCCTAGATAATAACTTCGTTGAATTATGAGAAAGTATAAGAGGATATTAAACTATAAACATTTCTTATTTTGAAAGAACGTGAGTTTTCTTTCTAAACCTAATCTCTTATACATGTATTTACTTTATAATTATCTACTATAAATAAAATAAGCTATTAAAGAATTAAAATATAAAAGAAATAACTAATTCAAAACAAGTTGAATGAATTGTTTTTTTTTTAATAAATAATTTTCAAGACGACATTCGAATTATTATTTTCATTTATATACGTTAATAATGAATGAGTTCATTTTGAATTGGTGTAGAAATTAATTAATAGTTTTGTTAAAAAGCATTACATTGATAAATAATCTACTTTGTATTAACTAAAAATTAAAATATTTATTTATTTGTTTTGTTATTATCATTTAATAATTTAAATGTTCGAAATTACTTTATACGTTATTAATATATATTTATTTTAAATTCAAGATTATTCATGAAACAAACAATAAAATACTGTATATGAATGAAAATATCCGAAAATTATAATTTGTAATAGGTTCAAAACAGAGTAACGAAATATTAACTCTCAATTAGAAATAAATAGAAAGTATCAGAAATTTTATAAATGAGAACCATTGTGTAAAAAATGCATTAAAACTAATTAATTGTAATAATGCATGTTGCAAATACATACCGTACTTCGTAATGTATATAATATTTAAGACAAATAATAATTAGATATTAACACATATAACCCTTGATTTATGCGGTTAATTGTTTCCTCAAGTAAGCCTATCGCATATATTGAAATTAACAATAGGAAAAACTTAATTCGTGAATTAGGTCATTAGTGACTTAATTCGTCTAAATTCGTAATTTTTACAATTATATTACCTTGTGTGGAATAAAAACATGAGAATGGAAAAAATCTAATTTAAAAATAATTATTGAAGAATTATTTAGTTAATTAAAGATTTTAGACAAATTAAACTACAGTGACTTACAATACAATACTCATTTACAATACATGGAAAATATATTTGGATACGCCATTTTAAACAAAAGAGATAACTTAAATAGTTATTTTCGACATACGAAACATAAGCTCTTAGACAAAATCCACCAGTTTAAATTTACTTACAATACTTGAAATTTGAAAAGTTATGAATAAAACAATATGTGCATCTATATAATAGACATTAAAATATTAAAATTTTAACTAATTACCTATCTTTAAACACACAAAAAAAACTTGTATTAGATAAGACCAAAGTAATTTCTTTAGAAACAATTTTAGTTTTTGAATTAAGAAAACCCACATATCTAATTAACTATAAAAAACGTTTTTAATTGCTTTACGCGAAGAAAACTTTTTATAATCGTTACGAATGTCTCGTAAAAAATACAAAAAATAATTTTATCAAAAAAAAAAATAGTAAATTAATTTTCTGTTTGTATAATATTCAATTACAGCAATATGTATAAGGCCTAAATTGTCGAAAAAGTATTGTATATAAGTACTGTACATTAAAAATATTCCACTTTCAAACTTTTCTTATAACTTCATTTAAACTATGATTAATTAATTTATTATGAAATTTTAACTTAATGATACAAAATCAATATTTTTTATTGTATACTGTTATTAGAATCAGCCTGTAGAATTGCAGTATTCAATTTAATTAGAGAAATCTCTTCGATTGCATTGCGAAATGACTTTTCTATGATCGATTATGTAGACAAATGGCACTGTTCTGACAATTAATGGCATAGTTGTAGGTCATTTGACCGGCAATAAAAACTATTTGATCTGGAATAATTGCACAGAAATAAAAATCTCTTTATTTCAACCTTTTCAGCGAAAAGACATAAGCATTTCTTCTGACTATATTGACTCGTCCGTGTTAAAATATGTTTAAGGAGATATTTTAACTTTTCCTTAAAATAATAATATCGAATTCTTTTCAGAAAGATTATGTTCCAAAATCTGAAATTAAATAACTGAATATTATATTTTAACAATATTTTTACTTTGAATTGTATAATCTTATACTTTAAAATTTAATTTCTATCATTTTACAGCATTGTTTATTATGTGTTCATACCAAAAATGCTTTAATAATACCTAAAGATTATTTTTAAATAGATGATTTCGTATCATCTTAGTAGAAGAGACTGGGGGCATCTCTGATACAGGTTAAATTTTAGTTTGTATCAGGAGAATTGTTAGAGAAAACTTTGTTATTTTTATATCAATCGATAATCCAATCTATTTGCTACTAAATGATACACGTTATTAAATGCTCTAACCTCTTATTCTCAAAAAATAAAAAGCAAGTTAATTGTACAGCGTTCAGTATTTACGAAGATTCCTTTACTCCTGAGAAATTTAATTACATTTTATATAGTTTCTGGTAATACAATTATAAAGTATTAAGAATAAATACAATTCGTAAATTAAACAATTAAAAATTGTAAACAAATTTATGTGTGACGTTTCAAACGGTATTTATTCTTAATGTTTATTTTTTTATGATTTTATTAATAATTAAATTTCCTGTTATATTTATTAAATATTTATTTATTTATATTGGATTATTTAATTAAATAATATCGCTACATGTAACTTGTAAATTTCATCTAGAAATATAAATTCAAGAAATAATTGCATTTGTAATATATTATATATATAAATTAATCAATATTTACAGTAAAAAAAAAAAATAAACAATTAAATATTAAAAATTAAATATTTAAAAATAATTTGTCATCTACACCTACAGACCGATGAAAATACAATTCGCTCACAATGTTGTAAAGAAATCATAATTTTTTTATAAATTTAATTAAATTTTTTATTATAAAAATACAAAAATCTTTTTAAAATTTTGTCTTTTAAATTATTAATTGAGTGTGACATTCAATTTTAAAAACACACTGTAATAAGTCTTCGTTTTTTGAAGTGGTCAGGTTCCCGGGAAACTGTTCGTAAAGTGAGTCGTTCGTAAATTGATGTAAAATCATAATGTATTTAAATGAGATTAGTTCCTTCACTACAAAAATTGACTACTGAAAGTTAATTAATCTTTAGTTTTAATGAAAATGATGACTATTTATAATTATTTTACATAATTTTTCTCATTTTATTTAGATTATTTATTATAAATTAAAACATTTATAAACTGTGGCATAATGAAGAAGCGTTAATGAGATGAGTCTGGTTTAGAGTCATTTACTTCGACAGACTTTGAGAGTTTTCTAACTATGTTATTAGCCGGAAAACCCTCTTATTTCCCAGTTTTTAGCCAGATTTGTGGTTTATTTGACCTTTTTAACTCTCTTACAACGTGTTATCATATGATTTGACAGCATTTGGAACTGTTTGGAAGAAAGCGTTGCGTTCTCATTCAGGATCATAATTACAAAAAGACTCATAAGCAATTTGTAAATGTATTAACATTTCTTTAAGTGCTTTTGCGGTAAGAGATCCGAGTGATGTCATTTCCTGAACATTTTGTCCTTTTCAGTATCCTCTTTAACAAGTTATGCTGCCAGCTTTTCCAAAAACTGTCTTTGAAATGTCTCTAAGACTCATTGTTAAAATTTTCAATGTCAACTTTCTTGTTATTCCATACACATCATTAGTTATATCTGAAAGAGATTCGAATCCAGAAAAGGTCAGACACCATTCGTACACGACTGTGACACTTTTTCCCAGGATGCTGAAATCAATAATGACGTCAATTTAGGCTTTTGCAAACTCTCTCCATTTACGTCGAATTTCATCTATGCTTTTATGTACTGTACAGTACATTACTAACATTTCATTATTTTGCAAATTAGGCTTAATCTCAACAATTACATTTTTTGCGAGAAATAACAGTTGGAACCATCCTCCCTTCTATTAATATTATTTTTTTCGACTCCATTTATCAATACCTGTATTTCGGAAGAAATAAAATGACGCCTTTTTTTCTCTCTTCCATTTTATCACGGAAACTTTTGACGCCATTTGAAAGTTTCTGGACTGTTCTCTTATTGGACGAAACAGTAAACTCTCAAAATCAGATCATTGATATTTTGTCGTAAATAGTACGAACTATGTGACTTCCAGATGCGTATGTCGCAAATTTGTTGTATTTAACTGTCTCGAGAATACGACGTTGAAAATAACTTTCGTGAATCCGGGGCTAGTATTCGTTCAGATTTCTGAGAGGGGACTGCTGAGAGTCAGATTTCTGCTGAAATCTTCAGCAGAAATCTGACTCTCAGCAGTCCGCCGAACATATACTTGATTTATAATTTTCCAAAAGTCTCTTGTCGACCTTGTAGTTTGCAGTCGTTTACTTATAATAGTCTAATATTTTTTCTTTTTGAATCTAAATGAACGAAAACTAATTTTATAATTAAAATATTTAATTAAATTCTCATTCGAACGAAATCTGCAAAGCAACAGCGGCAAATCACAGCAGCACATCACACTAAACGAAGTCACCAATACCAGAATACCCAAAACATCCCCACAGTTAAACCGTGCTTGAAAACTTAATTTCCTGCTTCTCAAAGTTTTGGATGAGTTCTTTATTCGACCGGCAGATAAATCTGTCTTATATTTTCATATTGGATTGAAAAAGATGACTAATCAGATCAAATTGCCCACCGTCATTGAGCTATCATTGAAGATAGAGGTCCCTGGCCCATGCAAACTGATTCTTTCGCTGAACTGACGTAAACATAGGCTTTTGCTTACTCTTGTATGAACCGTAATCCATGTCATGTAGTCTGTTGCTAGCAGTTTGTCGAAGTACAAATTCGAGATTTATTTCTTTGCTTTACAGTTTTGCATCTTTTACAAACGTATCAGGTCGGTATTTCACGACAAGCCGATACAAAAGTCCATCTTCCCTGACAGTAGTCGTTGGCGATCTGCTATTACTGCATCCAGGCGCGATAGAACCGGTTTCTTCGTAGTGTTCGAGGAACGTTCTAACAGTTGACTCGTTCAAACACAATTCCTGAGCAATTCTGCCGTATATCTGTTCCATTTTATTGTTTCTGGATGATTTCTTGAAGTCCTCGCTTGTCTTGCTATTTGTTCGCGTTTTGAACGCAGAGACTACACAATATTTTATAGTTTCCTTCGTTTGCATATTGTCGGCTGAACAATACACATTTGTATGTTTGTATGTTTAACCGAGCAACATCTGCCTAATGCCGAGTGCTCGTAAATTTATTGTCTCAGATTTTTCGGAGGAGTAATGCTTTCAGGCATATATGGAGATGCCTGTTACGGTAATTGAACCATTTCTTTTGTAAAGCGTATCTTAAGAAAAGTATTTTATTTATTAAACGAGTTTCGTTTCAAATGCAAACGACTCCAGTTTTCTTACTGTTTATAACAACCACGAATGGGGTTCGCCTTTATTTATTGCCACGGGAAAGGTATAATCGAAGAAGACACACAGCTCAAATAGTGTGGAAAGCAATAAATCTTAAAAACATATTTTCAGATTAGGAATACACTAACCATACGTATAATATACAAAAAATAATATATTCCAACGAAAAAGCGCCAGATCTCTTGTCAGCTGTCACGCTGCATTATCTTTATGGCAACGATTTAAATTTATTACACAGGTTTGTCAGATTCACTTCAATCGAAATCTGGATTTTGTTAAAAAGAATTTTACCATATCTAAATCTTTTAGCAAATGCAGAAACAACTGAACACTATTTAAAAATACATGCCAGAAACAAGAATAAAAGAACTGTTAAAAGAAAATAGTCTTGTAGATTAAGCAAGATTATACAAGTGATTAGTGATTGTTAAACATTTTAAATAGCTGTTCACATGTTTCTGTCGGCTTCAACTTTTTAATGAAAATACATTATATGTTTTGATTTTGACAAAAAGTAATGCACAAAACATTACAAAAGATATTAAAAAATTACAGTAACATTACAGATATTAAAAAGATATTAAAAAATTACAGTAACATTACAGATATTAAAAAATTACAGTAACGTCGTATTACATAGCAAATATATTTGGAGTTCTTTTAAATGTAAAATGAATAAAAATGCTCTTTATTTAAATTTATTTCTATATAAAACGTACAAAACATATTTATAAACTTATAATTACCCGATTACGGGAACTGAACTAATAGGATTCCGCACATTTTATGATCGTTGCCGAGTTAATGTTTAGCAAAATTTAGCAATGAAGAGTTTGGTAGATTTCCCTCCAGTAAATGAGAATTATATCCAAAATTTTTGACCTATTAGTGGCCACCGATAGATCGTCTCGGGTTCTCGCCTGAACAACGGGCTGGCAGTGTGGAATTTTTTAGTTCTAACAACAAAATAAGGCGTGTTTTCCATAGGAGAGTTTTCCCTATTCCCTTGTTATATTGTCTCATTCCATTAATTCAATCCAATCCTAAATTTTTGATTTCTTTATTAATCTTGGAGTACTTCTTTACTCTGCTTAACATAGGGAAACGTGCAGGAAAATCGAAATGCAATGCGTCTGGGTTCAAGAGGAAATTTAAAAAGTTAAACGCACAAAAATTTGTAAATATTATAAAAAATAATGTTACTCGTGGAAATACGTAATATATTAAATGAAATTAAATCAAGCCTATGATTACTAGAAAACTATTACCTGTTTCTACAATAAGCACTTTCCAGTTGCTTGTCAAGAATTTAATAATACTAATGTCAATAAATGAAGAAAAACATTAAGATTTTTACATTGTTACTGCTATCTAATTGAAAAACACCATCGATTTTAAAAGAAAGCAACAATATAATGAAAGATTTAGTCACGGCCAGAGTTCCAAAGAGCATCAGTTATTAAATTCTGAAAGAATTTAATTAAATAAATAAATAAGAGTTTATAAATTCTAAAAAAAGTTTAATAATTCTGAATTTGAATTTAATTTTAATTTAATAATACAGTTATTAAATTATTTTAGAATTTAATAACTGGTGATGTGAAAAAGATTTATATGTGTCAACATATAATGAAAATGTATTCTTAAGTATAGAAACATTTGCCAAATGTTTTCATAGTCATATGAATAAATGTGATGTAATGTCTCTCGGTTTTCCTATACTAAAAAAATAAATGATAATAAAGTATCTTATGGCTATTATGTGAACTTTTACAAAATACGTAATTCTTTTGTGACGTATTCTAGTGAACACAAAGAACTATTTGAATGAATAAGAAAATTACGTAACGATTCGATCCTGGATCCGAGGAATTTAATGTCAACATTCTTAAGTTTGTTGCCCAATCATTAGTAAATATTTATCTTTCGAAAAGTATGAAGTTCCTAAGGCACTTAAACATATCACTTTTTAATCACTTTGCAATTTTTCTAATAATAATAATAAAAGATTGATAGAATTAAAAGGGTAAGTAAATAAGTTTACAATTAGTCGAAATTCTGGTTTTATTGACTTTGAGATTAAAAGGACACGTTAAAGCAATTATAAACACGCGCAACTTTAAGATTTATTAATTATTAGAATTCATCAAGCATAATATTGAAGTAAGTCAACTAGCAATTTTCTGTACGAGAACAAATAACGATTACTTTTAGTGTTTAAAGCATTAGTTAAGACTGATAACGATTGCCCGTGATTAGTTATAATGTTCCAGTAATTGAAAGTCAATATCTTTTGTGATTCATTATAAATTTTAATTCTAGTTTTTTAAAATTTCAGTATCGAAACCTCCTGAACCAACTTACCTTTTTATTGTAATGTGAAGATGGATATCTGGAAAAGGAAGTTGATTAGTGTAATGTGGAGTTTGTTATAGTTGTTTGCTAAGTGTGTGTACTAATGCGTAGTCTGTTTTTTGTAGCCGTTTATAACCTTTGTTCTTTTTCATTACCATTAAACGTAAAATTCGTTCTATTGTTATTGTCTAAAACAACCCGAAATTGTTTAATGGCTGAGAGTATCTTATCTAAAAAGTATCTTAAAAATGTCTATTTATCATAAGACTATCAGGTAAGCCCAGCGTGCATTGAACAAAAAAATAACAACAAACATAAATTTTATTAGTTAACTTCTAGCTCTCCTATCATATTATAATATTTGATTTACGTAACTACAGGTGCAAGTTACGTTATTTCAATTCAAAAATTTTTCTCCGAACAGAGTTAGATACATAACTGGCACGATTCCGTTTCTAACAGGAAAAGTGTGATGTACAGGAGCAAAACACTGCTACACTCCACGCAGGCAAGTGCAAGTGCTACCTGTCTCAGTAATGATGTAATGGCGTGTAATTGCGCGTTTGTTTGCCCAATTTTGAAGAGTTAATAACCCCTGTATCTATTGTCGAAATTTTCTGAAAGTTTGCAGGGATATTGATGTATTACGAAAATTGATACCATTAAATTTTGGTGATTAAAGATCAAGGGAGTGGAGAGATAGGGGAGTGTCACTTGTCATATCTCGAGTGGTCGGGCTTGATGATTTTACTCGTTATTAGCATTTACAATTTCTTTTATAAAAGCATCCCTACCCTCAAAGTTAAGCTTTTTGCAGTTTTATATTAATTAATTATATAAAAAATTTTAAAATAAAATATCATAATAGATGGGGCTACACGCAGTTTTAAATGGTGCCTGAAAAGTTAAGCAACTCTTTTCTGGATTTTTGACTCATGATATTCGTGGTATATTTCTTTAGTGGTTAAAATCTTGTGTAAAAATTAACTAATAGTTACTCCAATTTTTATATTTTCATATTCAATTTACTGGTCTTTTTGGAGGTTCCACCTTTGGTGCGATAATATTTAATATTTTCGTAAACGAATTAGAAGCTGTTCTGCTTCTTTTCAAAGTACTGACAATTATCTAAACTCTGATAGTCCATGCAATTTTTATAAACCACTAATACTGTACAATCTAAAATAAAATACTGTTTGTCTGGAGAATTGTATAATGTTAATCGATAAAATAAAAATATTTTTACGAATGTATTTATGTTTATGATATAGATACTCTGTTAAAGACTGTTCTGAACTTAATACTTATTGATAACAAACGCTAAATCTTTGTTATTAGTCTATCGTAAACATGAAATATTAATTAAATCTAAATATTGCTCGTTACATACGCAAGTTATTTAAATACGTGTTCGTTGTAGCCGGAAAAATAACACTGGTCTTATGACTATTTCATTCGTACTTTAAGACTTGATTTATTTATTATAGCCGAGAGTTCGTTATATCAATACTCTATTGTATATTAAGAGGTGAAAAGCGTTTTTTTGACAAAATAGTTTGGCAAATTCTGGTGTAAGTACTGATAGAATTGTTAAAAAGCATTCATCTGAATGAATTACATTCAAAAAGTAGAAAAGGAAAAAGTATAATATACGTTAACGAGGTGAGGAAATGAACAAATAATAAAATGCCCATAAGTTATAGTCGAACAAGACATTAAAGTGTAACACGATCCTGCATATCCCATTTAGAACATCGTTTAAGATGTAAAAATAAAATAGCCTTCGAACTATAAAATTTTACGACTTGGACATTTTCTGAAATTATTTCCTAATATAATAATCTTTTAAATCAGCTTCTGCTTAGTCACTTCAAATTTCTAGATATTATTATGCTCACAAATATCACGGAAAAAGAAATTTCTAATAAATGTTTGTTTAAGTGACTATAATAAACATTTTAAAATGGAACTTAGAAGAATTTTGTTTGAATCTCAATAGAATGTAATATTAAAAATTCAAGAGAATTTAAGTTAAATTTTCATTGAAAAGCCATTCAACACAACTCAAAATAATAATAATAATTTCTTTTATTCTAATATTGAACTTCTAAAGAAGCTCTCTCTACATTATAAGATAAATTTTATATAAAGTATTATTTAATAATTATAACATATTGTCGAATCTTAATATTTAATTTGAACTGAAAAATAATCTTGTTCTATTATATTAATATATTTTGAAAATTTATTTAAGAATTAGTTTTCAAATGAGGAACTTTTCACTTTCATAAAAAGTGAATTTACTATATTTTTTGCGATTTGAAAGAACAAAGAGCAATAGGGAAAGGAGAATATTACTTTCCTGGCTCTGTTATATATAATAGAGGGAACGTATGGCGATCGGTTTTACATTTTTGGACTCAGGGGACGTTTAAACGTCGATAAATGCAAAAACTTCGTATATTTTTCCTGTATGGATATTTGTGTATGTGTTTACCCTCTTTGAAGCTTAATAATAACTCCTGTGGTTTTTGTCGAAAATTTCTGAAACTTTGCAGAAAGGTTTGTCTATTAGGGGGATTAACGCTATTAAATTTTGGTGGTTAAAAGCCGAGGAGTGAGGAGATCGTGTATCATATCTCGAGTAGGATCGGACTAAATGAAAATTTTACTTATTAGCGAGGTTGAGGCCGAAGTTTTAAACGCGAAAACGTGAACGTCGGACGTTCATCGCCGCTTTCCTGTAAGCCTAGAAGTTTGACAATGGCATTTGGAATGTCGAGCATGATTCCACTGACTTTCCAAACACCATTGTCAAACTTCTAGGCTTACAGGAAAGCGGCGATGAACGTCCGACGTTCACGTTTTCGCGTTTAAAACTTCGGCCTGAACCTCGCTATTATGAAATTTATTTCGTCAAATAATTTAACTATATGTTGATAATCAATCCAGAGTTATCAAATTTTTATCAGGTATTCAGTATTCATTTCATAGAAGGAATTTTGCCATATAAAGTTCGAAATTAGAAATAATAAACGGAAACAATAAAAATATTATAATAATACTCAAGAACGAAGACATAATAGAAACGAGAATATTGTTGCATATTAAATTCTGTTTTCAAGAAAATATTCGAAATTCAAACTGTAGTATAAAAATATTTAAACACCCTCTCATATCGGCGAACAGACTCTTACAGCAGAAGTATTGGAAGAGCTACTGTATTTGCGCGAGTTCAAGATGAGAGAAAAGCCAAAAATCAATCTTTTAAATGAAAAAATTTATGCTGAAGTGATATAAATGAGAGATTCTTTTCATAAGGTACGAAATATCTATTTTTAATAAATTTATCCATATAATTTTGCGGCTTTCAGAAAGGGTGAGACCCGGCTATCAGCTGTCTCAACTTCTATCGCTTGTCAAACGGGCCTCAAATGTCGCCTGTCTCAATCCCCCGGAAATATTACAATTAATTATCATTTTTCATTACTAATTTTTTCTTATTCTAAAAGTTAATTAATTACTTTCGTTAATATAACTTTCTAATTGTATCAATCATAATTAACTATATTTTAATTTTTCTAGTCCTCTGTTGGTTTTGTAGCTCATTTCTTTGAAACACCTATTACACTGTACTTTCTTTCACTTCCAATCACTTGTCGATCATGGTTTACCGATTTGGGTCATGGCGACCCTCTTTATAGATTTCTTTTAGAGAAAATCTCGAAAGGAATCTATAAAATGTACTTGATATTAAATAAATTTTGCAACCTATCAATTACCCATTACCTAAATGTTGCCAGGTTTTCCTTTTTTAAATACTTCAATACTTCAAATTCTTTGATCGGTTATTACATTATAAACACTTTAATGGTTATGTACAGCCCTAATGACTTTACTTAAGAACACCCTAGTGGAACTTGCGTAGCTTATCATGTATTTCTACACTATTTTATATCTGTCATAAAGATATTACTTGTATTGCTATCGTCATAAAGGTTAGGGAAACATTGGTAAATTCGTGATAAAATTAATTATTCTTTAATTATCGGACATATATTTCATAAGTGGAAATGTTAACAATACTATTAAAGGGGCCATACTTTGAAGACTAATGACATAATGACAAAAAGGCATTGCATTGCTTTTCGTCACTATGAATTTATTTATATGTTAATTGTCTAGGGATATATTTTATACGTTGCGTACGAGTGGTTATTTCGTGACATCAATATGATAATACATTGCTAATTTCGTGAGATGATACTTTTGCCTATATATTGTTAATTGAATTAATTTTTATTGTAGTATATATAATGTTTTCTCTTACACTTTTTATCTGCGAATATATATACATGTACAGTACATGCGTACATGTGTACACAAAATAACTTCAATCTTTAGCTGAATCGCTAGCATATCTTCTTCTCCTTCCTTCTATGATGTCTAGCATTTTGTGTGGTACAAGACCAAACAGAAACTACATTACACTTATTGTGCCGTGTTTTAAACATTTTCGTTAAAATTGTGACCACATATTCTTAAGATGCCTTGTATATTAAACACTTTTTTTTCACTCACCATCCTGGCGGCTTTAAAAAGTACCTTTTTCATATTGACAATATTTTGATGGCATCTCAAGTACTAATTTCGTGATATATCAATTATTTTATTATACCTCCTTTTTGACTTAAACAATATGAAAGAAACTCAGGATATGTTCAACGAACATTATCTATAAGTTACACATATTATTATTGTACTTCTCTAATCGACAATAATTAATTATTGAATAGTCATTGTGTTTGATGTGTCTAGAATTTCACAGCGATAGCTAAGAATGCTGTCCAAATAGTTAAGGAAATTTAAACTGACAATACAGTAAGAAAATAATAACCCCGTGTTTAAATATATCTCCAGTTCTTAATTTATCGAAATATCAAAGAATAATTCACTTACCATCAACAGTTTTTGTAAATTTAAGATAAAACTAGTTTCCTACAACACTTGTAAGAAGAAGACAATTGGAAATTTGTATATAATAGAAAACGTTCTGCTAACAGTTAAAAAATAAGTTTATTGAAACAAACAAAATTTTCAAATTTAATATATTTTACGAGCAAAATATCAAATCTCATCTTATATTACTTATTTGATGAACATGAATTTAAAAAGTATTACAAAATTCAATATCATATATATACTTCTTCTATTACTTTTCACAAAATATGAATATTCTTGAATTTCTACTCGTTTTTATTGTATTTTTAAACTTCTTTTTTGTGTATTTGTTACGGGTTTCATAGTTGTGCGGGGGTAGATCTAAAGTCTTAATAAGACTTTTCCTATTGTATCTAAGATTAAAAATAATTGTATTTTTGTCTTTATGAAGTACGACTTAAACTTTAATTTTAGTAAATATGAAATATTCTGATTAAGTAACAAATAATTAGTATCACAAGATGATCTCTAATAAATCATTTCATTGATCAACTTTCAGAAAATTTTAAAGATATTTTCTAAGGTAAATGTAAACAGTCAAGATATACATATAACAAAACTACATACAGATCAATAATTTGATTCAAGAGCATAAATTTTAATAGATAAGGAATATTTTCTATCATTATCTTGTAGCTGGATAATATTTTTTTCAGACTTTAAAATTTAAACATTTCAATGGTTTTGATGTTAATTCTAAGATATATCTTTTAAAATTCTGTAGTGTTTCTTTTATTAATTGTTTTTTGTTAATGTTTGCGTAATCAAGAAGCATTTTTTTACCGTATAATTAATTATGTTCAGTTATTTTCCGCATTTATGAACAAAGTTGATGACAATAGATTGAATTTGGCATGGAATTTTTGGAATGTCAATTATACGCATGAAGATTATAGGCTTGATTAATACAAGTTATAATGAAGAAAATCGATATAAATTTGATTATTCCAAAATGTTTATAAGTCTCGAAATAAAAATTTATATTCTACTCAATTCAACTCATAGATATTTAAATATAATTTTTCTTGATGTTTTGTCATAAATAGCATTAATAAGTTGTTTTTCGACAATTTAAAAATTTTATTTTTGACTTTATAGATACTTTATCAATATGATGTAAATTTGACTTTATTTTAAAAAATTTAAGAAAAAATATGTTCTTCCATTAAAAATAGGTTAGAAATTTATCTATTCCAAAAAACAAATGATAAAATATTTCAAGAATTTTAAACTTACCTTACTTATACTTTTATTTCAGTTTGATGCTGTAAGTATAAGACTGTGAAATTAACCATTTGATGAGATCTCATAAATATACTTACTGTCCCTTATAAATAAGTTTTATTCTTATTTGCCGGACTTTTCAAATATTTTAATTTCTACTTTATTTTTTTTTTCCCCTTCTTCTTTCTAAAATAAAAAACTATTTTCATCTCTGCAGGTAAATCAACTGTTAAACATCAAAGAGACGTTCCATTTAGAGAGATACTTTAATGTATCTAGAAAGTTAATGGACACTGTGCTTTTAATCTGTTCTATTTTTTACTGAAGAACAGTCAATGCAAAATTTTAGCTAGAATTGCTGACTTACATCTGAGATTAGTTCTTTGCCAAACTAAATTATGATCGAATAAGAAGAAATGTATATATTAATTAAAGTTCTTTAATGATAAATTAATTTTCATGCAATGAAATAATGAAATTCATCAAATGTTTTTGACTAATAAAAAATGAAATTAATATAAGATTTTTAATATCAATTTCGTATTCATTTCTTTTCTGTAAATGAAAGGAAGTTGCGTTTTGTTTAATTTCTCTCTTCCTTTTTTCTTTTAAAAAGCGTAAAGAAAAATGGGAAACACCAGATCGTGTTATTAATCAATCATGTGGCTTCTTTTCTATCTTTATTTAATTGATACGGTATTTCTACACGTTTCGGGCTTTTGGCCCCTCATCAGTGAACTAAAACAAGAAAATAATATATACAGCATTTAAAATATTATACAAATAAATTGCACAAAACAATATAAAATACATGTATGTAATTCACACGCACCATTAACCACGATATGGCACTTGTACACCAAAGTTTGCATTTACAAACTAGAAGAATGAGGTGGTTACGCGGACATTTTAAATTCCGGTACATCTAGTTAAAATGGTAAAGCGATATATAAAAAATACGCGAAACTACGGGTATTTAACAAATATTAAGTCTTACTATTAATTATATTCATTCCTCTTATCAAAGACGACGAATGTACGTTGCCAAGTCCTTCCAGATACATTTGTTGGCTCATTTACAAATTTGAGAGCTTCTCACAGAATTTGTACAAAATTCCTTAGTATAACTTGTTCCACTTTAAACATTGGCCTAGCACTATCAGGTAGTGTTTCTGACTATTTGTGACAGTTAATATTTACATAATCAAATGGGGTAATTGTTAATAGCGCCATTCAGTGTCGTATTTGAGTGGCATGTGTGAAATTAGTCTTATTATATATTTTCATTTATAGAACTGAAATCAACTGTTATGTCGTATAAAGTATTATCTTGCATTTTGTCTCAATGTTTTTACATTGTTTTGCGTATATTTTCCACAGATTCCTGATTTCATTAAAAGATTTGGAAAAATTTCATTGTGTATGACCATAGGAGGATTCCTTGTCGTCAATAAGAGAAACCCTCTTAATGTTGCTATTTCTGTGTTCTTATAGAAAATTCATAAATTTGACTAATTTTAATGATAATTACAAAAATTTGCTTTTTTTCAGATGGCAGAAACGTTGCAATCTGTTCTCGGGACTTTTAAAATTAAGAAACGTATCGAATGTGAAGAGACACTGCGACAGCAATTTCACTATTAATTATACTTCTTATAATTGAAAATGTAGAATTTCAAATGTACGAAATAATTATAAATGGAAAGTTTCAGCGTCTTATAATAAATGTGAAAAAAGTAATTTTAATGCAATCGATATTGCGTTGAAGTACTTTACTATAAGCTTCTCTATAAAATTACAGAAAAGTACATAGATTAAATGTTAATCTTAACCTGTACTTTGTTTCATTAAATATAATATGCATGCGTAGAATTCATAGAATTGATAAGCAATGTTTATATTATTGATTTTGAATAGTATGTTTCTATTAAAACATGTTCTTCTATAAATACAAATATCTGTTTGTATTGTAGATATGTAGGTATGTTAAATCTTATATGATCGTCTCTTACATAATTTGCAAATATGATCATTGACTAAATTTTTTAACAAATTATTATTGATGAAATTCATAATTTTCTAATCAGTTGATTTGATCTTGTCTTACAATTAATGTTTTTATAGTTAATAGAAAAAAGTTTTTGAACTTTTAAATAACTGTTCGTTTACTCAGTTAATATTACTGTATATTATTTTATCCTTCTGGTATCTTGTATTAATAGAAAGTATTTGTAATACGAATTAAATAATTATATGTGAATAATTCTGCTTCTGCACGTTTCCTCATGTGCAAAAAGTAATCATTACCATTAATTTGATCAATATCTTAAAAATATCTAGCAACCAGTGGCATAAATTTTTTGGCTTTTATGAGATTTTATTGTAAAATTAACATTTGTATTATTAATGAAAATTAATAACTAAAATTGTATGTAACGCCATCTGTTATGAGAGTTTGTTATAAAAAATTTATATACTTTTAATTATTATAAAATCGAAATGATCCAGTTTTAATGGTAGAGATCAGTTTTATAAAACACTGATAATGCCAAGAACAAGTAAAATATATATTAAGTCTGACCCCTCGCGAGTTATGACAAGTTATCATCCTGTATCTCTCCATCTCCTTGACCTTTCACAACCAAAATTTAATAGGATCAATGCCCCTTACACACAAGCTACCATATCAAATTTTGTTTCTTTATCTTCACCAGGTCCAGAAATATTAAGCGAAATAGACGCCAACACACACGCACACACACACGCACGCACACGCACACACACACGCACGCACACGCACACACACACACACACAATCGTAAAATATTTTTGCGTCTTTCATAATAGCAATATCTGTCTTAGGCAATATCTTTTTAGGTAATAAACTTTTTAGGCAATGTCTTAATGGCAATATCTTTTTAGGTACGTTTATCCAAATCAATTGGGGACTGGGGTTGTTCGGATAACTTATTTTTCGGATAACCGATTATGTACGAAAAAATATATTAACCTATCCCATGTTGAAATTTTTCTCCGTTGGGTGTCGCTTCGCGTTGAATTTTCGTCGATTTTAAGCCTAACAAAAATTTTTATAATAATAATCGTGGCTAGGATTTCTCAAACAGGATCACGGGATTCCGGGATCCCGGAATCCCGGTTGTTTTTTTAACCCGGGAAATTTTTCTTATCCCGGGAAATCCCGCAAATTTCTTAAAAATTCACTTTTTTCTTATTTTGTGTTAAGGTTGGGGAAATTTTGCAAATAGAAAGTATAATTAATTCATAAACTGTCAGAATACATCTGTATTTATTAATTTTAAACCTACTTATTAATTTTTTTTATTTTTGCTCGTTATGGCACATCACAAATGGTCAATAATCATTACGTAGCTTATTTGTGGCAGGACTCTCGAAATTCTTTACCTGTAATATCTGTAATAATTGTGCTTATGTTGTCTTAATTTTTAACCATGTCTTGATCTTGTCAGAATTTTGTAGTCAGAAATAGCTTCAATAACTGCGTAACGCCAAGTTGTGCGAATTGGGCCAGGATACGAACAAAGTCTGCAAGTATGAAGTTTTTCTTCATAACCTGATTATTAAAGACTGCCGGATTATTGGGCTATGATGTTTCAATTAAAGCAGTCGAGGTAGACAAATCAAGAATACTAGAGAACAAAAGAAGTACTACAATCTCGAAAACGAACTAGAAATCTTTCAGGATACAGGTGAAAAACACATAATATTTGTTTTCTCTTAAATGCATTAAACACGATTCCAATCACATCAATTGAATCGGAAAAGGCATTCTCGGTAGCGAGACTTTTCATTACTAAAATAAGAATTAGATTTAGTGATCGGAGTATTGACCATCTTTGCTGTTTAAAATCTTATAAAAATTTACAATATTTTGTATTATATTTTATTTAAAAAACGAAAATTGCCTTCTAAGTTAGAAGTTTGATCTAAGTTCATTTTTTTAAAACTCAATTCAAAGCATTTTGTTGTTGTTGTATGCAGTTTCCAACAAGCTGTAATAAATTTTTTCTATTTGTGAAAATTTCTAGTAGTTCAAAGGAAATTTTTAATATATATCTTACGCAGCGTTATTAATATGATTTTGGAGGTTGCGGAACGTATTAAATTACTTTAAAAGACGAAAAATAATTATATCATTTGATTTCATGATAATTTGTATGTTAAAAATAATTAATTTTGTCCCGGGATTTCCCGGGATCCCGGGAAACAGTTCACTTTTATCCCGGAATCCCGGGACAAACAAAAGACCGGGAAATGAGAAACCCTAATCGTGGCTATTGTATCGTTAAAAATTATTTCTTTATTTTGTACAAACAAAATAAATATATTGAAAAATATAAAAACAAAAAAATTATATTTTGGAAGTTAATCTAGTATCAAAAATGTTCGATGCAGCAGGACACAGTCCGACTGGAACGCTTTCGGTTAACCGACGCTCTACTGTATATTTTATACGGTTAATTTAGTTTATTCTTTAATTAAAAATATATTATCAAGTATACCATATGTTTTAAACATCTAAATCCATGGAAACCTTCGATGTTGTTTTAACAAATTGCATAAGTACCAAACTGTAACTTTTTCCGTGCCCAGAATATATTAATTCTGCCGGAAACTAAAAATTATAATTAGAAGGCCCATAATATGTTGTCCGTGAAGGTTCGATTAATGAAAAGATTGAGAGTCCTGATTAAATGTTATATGCAAAAGCTATGTATATGAAAATATTAAATTTTCTGAATGCCTGAGTTACAATACTAATTAGCGATATCGATTATCGATTTTAATTAATGTGTTTGAATATCGGAATTTACCTTGTTTCTGAATTCTTAGTTTCTAACTGTATTAAAATCTCATTTATGACATTCACTTTTAGAAATATGCCAATAAATATCAATTAAGTTTCTAATTTTGTAGTCAATAAATTTCAATGTTTTCTCTTCTTAATTAAAAACATAATTGATATTTTTTAAATACATCAGAGAAGCATTTTATTAAGACTCTATAATTAGCAATATTAGCCGGATGTAACCGGTTACTTTTCTAATCATCTAGAAGGGGATTTTGGACGAATAAAAGCTTAAGTGTTATGTTTTTGAAATCCGGGTTTCACCGGAGTTCAAAAATTACTCGGAAATTAATTTTCAGATGTTTTATTTATATGCATTTTAGATCGAAAAACTTTTGCCAATCCCTCTTCAGTGTACAATCATAAAATTCTTTTTTAAATTTACAGTTAAAATTACAATAAAGATATAGCGTTAATAAAATACTCGCAATAGATATAATCAGGGATAGAACTAACACCAACAACCGGTATTCTTCAAAATAAATCACAGAAACAATAATCCTGCATTGCGTAATATCTTTTTATTCTTATAGCCTTTACGATGCCATTTGAAACCTCATCTATTACTATCCCGCTATTTAAATTAATTAAATTATCATTATTTTTAATCACAATATGTTCTTCAAACTTTCTTAAATATACATCATTTTCTAGAAATAGAATTTTAATATTATTTTTATCAATTGTACAATTTGTTTCACCACAATGTATAAACCAAAGTAATTGGTATTTTTAACCTGATGCATGCGTCGTGTTCTTTTATTTATTTATTTATTTTTTCCCAATATTCTTTCAGTTTCTACAATATAAGGAACATTTCTCATATTCGTACATGTACTGTACATTTTTTTAATAATTCCACGATATTTTTTCCTTTAAGCGTTTGTGATTAGTTAAACTTTATTTACTATATAAATTAAATTTAATGAATTTTGTAGATTTCCTCGTAACTGTTTTGATTTTCTGTTGAAAAATACAAGGAAGAGCTGTTAATGTTGAGCGCACTCAAAATATTTTAAAATTTTTTTACTGTGCAATTGGAATTTTTCACCGAAATGTCACTTTCCACGTTAAATCTTTAAATTTATTTACAAAGAGGGATCATTTTTACGTTAGAAAACACTACTCCCGAATACACATGTGAAAAATAATAACACTCATTAAAGAATAATGAACAAAACGATTACAAACAACAAAAAAAGTACTTGACATTCAATGTACTTAAAAAAACTAATTACATATGGGAGATTATATCTTTTATAGATACCAAGAATATGCAAAGTACACGTATCAAAAAGTTAAAAAATATTATACATTTTTATGTACAAAAATATTACGGAAGTTACAATAGACTTTTTACATCACGTAAAACTGAACATCATTTTCTGTCATAAAAAATCATTAAAATTCATTTCATTATAAATTAAACTAAATTAATATCAAAATGTACACAAGCTCTTAATTCAATTGAATCGGTATTTAATTGTTTAAAACAATAAAGTTCTAAACATTACTGGAAATGCACTGCTTCTCTTATTAATAATTTGTTTTCTATTTTTTAATTATTAAAACATATTTCATTTATTGTAAAAATACAAACGTGAAATATATGAGAAAATTGCGCATTCAAAATGAATACTATTATAAACATTTTAATGACAGATCGATTAAAACCTTTATGCCAATTAATTAAGATAAAAATTAATATTGGTCCCAATTAAAATGATCCAATTAAGGGAAATGGCAATTAATTTGTCGTAGTGTGAATTTTTAACATTTTATTGCAACAAAAACGCATAAGTCTTGATACTCATTAGTAAAGTAAGCATCTTAAAAGACATCAACTGTATAAACAGGAATAATTAATTAATTTTAAATTTACGATGCGGTACTCTACATGTTTTTAACTATTAAATCAAGTTTAAGAATATAAATATCAGTATATAAGATGAAAAGACTACTAAAATGCACAACATTTGTGTCTTTAGAAAGGAAATCATCATTTCAAACTTTTCAGCTATTAAAGATATCCATTTTACTGTTCGAATTATGGACAACAGACACTCTAAGGTAAATTACTTCATAAATTAAAAGCGATTATATTGTATCAATAAAT
>NW_027120775.1:0-5654 GCF_030686945.1 Centruroides vittatus
TAAACACAGCTCTTTATTTCGGTTGTCCCTCCCATCGGACTTCTTGTTCACGATCTTCCTGGAGGGCCAGGGCCCCCTTCGTCGTTTACGTCCGGCCGAGCTACACGCCGCACTCCGGACGCGATTCCCACGCCCGGAGCTCATCGAGGACGTTCGTTATTCCAGAAGTGGGCTTCTTCTGTTGAAAACAAGGGACTTCTCCACCGCCCAAACGGCTCTCGCCCTGACGTCTCTTGGGGATTTGTCGGTGTGGGGCAGGTTGGCCCCGGAATGCTCCCAAACGGCGTATCTCTTGAGAGGAGTGGATGTCTCGCTAACCGCGTCCGAGATTTACGAAATGCTCACGGAGGCCATGTTGCCTGTTGTCGAGGTGCGCCGCTTCACGCGGAAACTCAACGACCGGGCAGAGGTGACCCCTAGTACGACGGTTTACTTCTCCATTGCCAGTGCGGACCCGATCGAGTCGGTGAAACTGTACTATCAACGGTTTCGCTGCGAGCGCTTCTATCCTAAGCCCAGATTCTGTGGGCGCTGCCTTACTTTCGGCCACGCTCCGGCTTCTTGCCGTGGGCGCCGTCGCTGCCTAAACTGCGGGGAGGACCACGACTCCACGGGGTGCTCGCGCCCGGCGGAGAAGTGCGTTCGCTGCGGGGGCCCTCACCGAGCGGACTCGCCCAACTGCCCGGCATACCTCTCGGAAGCGCGGCTACTCAAATTGAGTGTTATCCACCGCTGTTCGCATGCGGAGGCTAAGCGTCTCCGGCCGTCGGAGCAATCATCCTATGCCCAGGTGGCGGCAAAGCCTAAACCTCTCCAGGTTCCGGAGGCCAAGAGTGGTCCCAGCGGTAGGGTAGAGTCTACCCATCAGGCCGACTCAGCACGGGGCCCGGACCACCAATCCTTGACCCGGCGAATCGCCCGGCTGGAAGCGGCTATTGACTCGCTACGGGCAGAACTCCGACAAATTAGATCTGAATTTCGGTCTACCCCTCCCACCAGGGAATCGGAACTCCTTCTCCCCGAAAACATCTCGTCGCAACCCCAACAATTACCTACCTCCCAGGCTCAAAAACGTCCGCCGCAGCGGGAGGAACGCCCTACGCTCTCTGGCCCGCCTAGAAAGAAAAAAGGAAATAAACAGAGGAAGGCGGCCCCAAAGGCTACTTCCGACTCAGACGGTCCAGCATCGGACATGGACCTTTCCTTCCCGCCTGGTCCAACCCGGACAGTATCGTTGGAAGACTTTGGCTCTGCCAACCCGGCGGAAAAGGTAAAACTTCGCCACCGTCAGTCAGCGCAATCGGCACATAATGCCTAGTCCGGCCCAATTCAACTCGGCCCTTCGCATCGTTCACTGGAACGCCCAAGGCTTACGCGCTAAAAAGGACCTTCTTTTGGCGGAACCATGGCTCCGCGGGGTAGACGTCCTTTTAATCCAGGAGACTTGGCTTGTCCCGTCAGCCTCCTTCTCCCTCCCTGGGTTCACCATTTTCCGGTGTGACCGTCCCAATTCCCGCGGCGGCGGTCTTTTAGCGGCGGTGGCTACGGCCATTCCCGCGCGCCTCCTTCCGGCCGCCCCAGGAATCGCGGGCCTGGAGACCCAGGAGCTCAGGATCTTTCTCCCGGGGGGCCCTTTTTCCCTCGTGAACGTCTACGCCCCTCAAGGTGTTCAGCCGGATATGGATCTTGACGCTTTGCTTCGGGACGGTTTTCGCCCTCGGATCATCTGCGGCGATTGGAACGCGCATCATCCTTACTGGGATGATGGCTGCACCCACCCCGACACGGCGGGACGCGCACTCTTCGATTGGTTTTCCACAGCAGACCTTTGTTGCCTGAACTCGGGGGTTCCTACCCGGTTCAGTGCCTCTAGCGCTTCAGCCCTCGACTTATCATTTTGCTCTCCGGACTTGCTCGGCTCGACTACTTGGAACGTCCTCTCAGACACTCTATCAAGCGATCATGCCCCAGTCTCCCTTTCCATTACTGCTCTAGCACCCCGGCAGGGGCCTCGGGTACGCTTTCGCTGTAGTACTGACTGGTCCGACTTCCCCACCCGGTTCGAGAACTCCATCTCTTCACTGGCCCACCGCCCCCCTTCGTACTCCCAGTTCGCCGGCCTGCTTCGGCAGTCGGTAGAGGACTGTTCGGTGTGGCGCGCCCCTCCTCCCCCTGGGTCCCCACCTTGGTGGACTCCGGCTTGTAGCCTCCTTCGGGCTAAGAAACGAAGGGCCTTTCGTAAAGCCCGCCAATCTGCCTCCTTGGCTCTTTGGACTCGCTACAAACGACTCAGCGCCCTTCTCCGCCGGCAATCCCGACAAGCGCGTCGGGAGTGGTGGGGCCGTCTCTGCTCCTCCCCTCCTTCTCCGTCCACGATCTATAGGATTTTTCGCCGCCTCCGCACGCCCGCGGACGCGCCAACGTCTCACCTCATTCTGCGTACGACGGAAGATATCACTTCGCCAGCCCAGCAAGCCGAGGCGCTGGCCGCCTATTTTGGTCGGAACCGCCCTTCGGGCGCTTTCGCCCCAATCACAGCGAACCACAACGATCAGCTAACCCTAGAGGACGGCCCGTTCCGTCCAGCGGAGTTGCTTCGGGCCCTTCGGGGCCTTCGCCCAACCACTCCGGGCCCGGACCGCATCCAGGCCCAGGCCATTCGTGCACTCCCTCCGTCTGGCCTTGCAGCCCTCCTGGCCGCCTTGAACAGAGCATGGTTGGCGGGGACATGCCCCCAGGAGTGGAAGTTAGCCCATATTATTCCTATTCGTAAACCGGGTCGCCCGGCGACTAATTGCGCCTCCTACCGGCCAATTTCTCTCACTTCCCACATGGCCAAACTATTCGAACGAATGGTTCTGCACCGTTTCCATATTTCTGCGGCTAATTCCACCTTCTTCCACCCACACCACTTTGGGTTCCTGCCCTATCGGGGCGCCGAGGAAGCTTTGCTCCTCCTTCACCATCAGGTCGCTGTGGCTCGGGCCCAACGGAAGTGGGTCTTTTTGTTGGCTCTCGACTTGGAGGGGGCCTACGACTCGGTCAACCAGCAGGGCCTCCTGGCCAAGATCCGGACTTATGGCATTGGGGGCAGGTTTCTTTCTTGGCTTAGATCGTTTCTGCTAGACCGCCAATTCCAGGTTCGCTGGCGTGGAATCCTCTCCCATCCCCACCCGTTCCGGCAAGGCATCCCTCAGGGGAGTGTACTGGCCCCCCTCCTGTTTACCTTATATATGGCCGATCTCTGGAGGGCTATTCCACCGGATGTTTCGGTGATAGTATATGCCGATGACATCTTTCTTCTCTCAGCTAGCTCGAGCCCTACCAAGGCCCACGCCCGCGCCCAACAAGCTCTAGACCACTTGGAACATTGGGCGTCGGGGTGGAGCATGTCCTTTTCTGCAACCAAGAGCGCATCCATCGATTTTTCGGCTAAAACCAATCGCTCACCTTTATCTTTCACCCTCAGTTCGGGGACCATCCCCCAGCAAAGGGTAGTCCGAGTCTTGGGCCTCCAACTCTCACATACTTTCACTTGGGACAACCATGCCCAATTTCTCCGGACCAAACTAACGCGGTCCTGCTCCTACTTAAAATACTTTGCCTCCCGCCGAAATGGGGCTCGGACCGCCGACCTCTTGCACCTTGTCTACTCGGTGCTTCGCCCAATGGCGGAATTTGGCGCCCCGCTCCTGGAGGGGGCTCCGCCCTCCAGCATTAGCCGTATGGAGCGCCCTTTACACGAGGCCCTTCGTACCGCGCTGGGGGTCCCCAAATCGACTCCCCTGATCTCTCTCTATACGGAATCCGGGTATATCCCGCTTCAGCTTCGTCTTCGCCACAGAGCGATAATGCATGCGGTAACACACTTATCTCGGGGTTCATCAAGCCCTCTGTTCCACCTTTTCCAGGCGGCTCCCAGTCTGGCCTCTCACCATTGGCGCCGCTTTCAGTCTCCTTACGTCGCCCGGGTCTTTACCCATTTCGCTAAGGAGAGTCTCCCGGTCGCCAGCCTTTACCGCCAGAATTTCCTCCCTCCGTGTGCAGATCAGATCCGGCCCAAGGTCCACCTCAACGAGTGGTCCGTAGCGGGTGCGGATCACGCCGAGGGCTTGAAAAGCCTTTACTCTGAGCTCCACGCTAAACTTTGGTACGACAGGTTCTGCATCGGTACTGATGCATCGAAAACTACTCTCAGGACGCAGATCGGCATCGTCATTCCTAGCGAGGGTATCCGGGAGACTTGGCGTCTCCACGACGCCTGCAGCGTTTTCACGGCAGAGGCTATCGGGATTCAGCGAGCCCTGATGATCGCCTCTCAATATAATCGTCCGACCGTAATTTTTTCAGACAGCCGCTCTGTCCTGCAGGCAATCACGAACGTCTCTTTCTCATCGACGGCCATTATCTCAGACATTGCATCTATTGTCAGCAGGTTCCCCGCCCCCCTGGACCTCGTTTGGATCCCAGGACATTCGGGCATTCAGATTAACGAAGCGGCCGATAGGGCAGCCAGTCACACCGATCTTACTGGTTCCTGGCGCCATTCCCTTACCCCGAGAGACCTACGTCGGTTCAACAGGGACAAGATCGTGCTCGCCCTCACCGACAATTGGTCGGCTGCTCTCCGGCACAAGGGGAGGGAGCACCTCCGGCCGTTCTCTCCTTGGCCTTACCATCTGGCCTCCTCGCGCCGTGCGGAATCGCTTTTGGCGAGGTTACGTACTAATACGGCGCCTCTTCAATCTTTCCTTTTTTCTCGTCACCTTAGCCGCTCACCGGACTGCCAGCACTGCGGGCAGGAGGAATCCCCCGATCATTTTTGGCTGGTGTGTCCGGCGTACAACGAGGCCCGTCGGGAGTTGGGCCAAGCCCTTTCTTTGGACCTGACTCAGACTCGCCACCTCAGTCAACTTTACTGGCCACACGCGGGTTTAGACCCGAGCCACTACATCTCAGCCCTTGAGCGGTACATATATAAGACCGGCCGCTTCGCCTAACCACCAGGCGGCGCATCGGAAGAAAAGCCGACAACGGCCATACCTTCCAACATAAACCCACGAACAAGAACAAGAACAAGAACAAGAACAAGAAAAACGACAACTTTGTGCTCTTGACAACTTGCGAATATGTTGAAAATGTTACATGACCAAATACGGGACACTTTCCGGGACGGTGTTCAATGCGGGACTAACAACCTAAATCCGGGACAGTCCCACACAATCCGGGACATCTGGTCACCTTACATTAAACGAAATATTTGGTTCCGTTATAATCACATTATTATTCTTTCATTCATAAACAAGTTCACATTAGGTAATTTGAAATTACTCTCCTTTTGGTACAATAATTGAAGTAATCTATAGTAGCATTTCAAAGTGTGAATCGGTTCTAATTATAAAATTATTCAAAATAGAAATAATATTACGTGATATACCATATTTAGTAGATTTGCAAATATATTGGATATCAGAGTGGAGGCTGTCATACTTTCAATTATTGAGAAGAATAGAGCATTCTATATTAAAACAATTTAAGTTTGAATTTAGCATTCTAAGAAAACGTGTTGAATTTAATAAAATAAAGTATAGTAATAATTATTACATGATTATGAAATATCTTACCAAACAGAAATTAAAATTGTAAATATATAC